>NC_133289.1:7185397-7426388 GCF_005239225.2 Populus alba | reverse complement strand
AATTCAAGTTGCCTTTGAAATTTCGGGTGATCCCTCTTGAGCAGTTGCTTCTGCTAACTTGTTCTAACATCACACTCTTTCCGCAAACGGCGAAACACTTTGAACTCGGTGAGTTTCGGCGGCATTCCGACTTCGATGCCCGGTTGCCGAATTTCAGTAGCCTTTGAATTTGGGGTGGATCCCCTTGAGCATGGTACTGCTTCTGCTAACTTGTTTCTACAGGAGACTTTCTTCCGCAACGGCGAAAACGCTAAGGACTCGGTGAGTTTCGCGCATTCCGACTCGATGGCCCCGGTTGTCGAAATTCAGTTGCTTTGAATTTTCGGGTGAATCCCTCTTGAGCATGTATGCTTCTGCTACTTGTTCTACATCAGACTTTTCTTCGCAAATGGCGAAACGTTTTGACTCGGTGAGCTTCGCGCATTCCGACTTTGATGCCCTGGTTGTCGAAATTCATTGCCTTTGAATTCGTGGTGATCCCTCTTGAGCATGTATGCTTCTGCTACTTGTTCTACAGGAGACTTTCTTCAGCAAACAACGAAACCACTTTGATCGGTGAGTTTCGCGGCATTCCGACTTCGATGCCCCGGTTGCGAAATTCAAGTTGCCTTTGAATTTCGGGTGATCCCTCTTGAGCATGTATGCCTCTGCTACTTGTTCTACAGTAGACTTTCTTCGCAAACGGAGAAAAACGCTAGGACTCGGTGAGTTTCGCGCATTCCGACTTTGATGCCCTGGTTGTCGAAATTCAGTTGCCTTTGAATTTCGGGTGATCCCTCTTTGAGGCATGTATGCTTCTGCTAACTTGTTTCTACATCAGACTTTCTTGCCGCAAATGGCGAAACGCTTTGACTCGGTGACGCTTCGTGGCATTCCAACATGAGATTACTTCGATGCCCGGTTGCCGAAATTCAGTTTGCTTTGAATTTCGGGTGATCCCTCTTGAGCATGTATGCCTCTGCTACTTGTTCTACAGTAGACTTTTCTTCGCAAACGGAGAACGCTAGGACTCGGTGAGTTTCGCATGGCATTCGACTTTGATGCCCTGGTTGTCGAAATTCAGTTGCCTTTGAATTTCGGGTGATCCCTCTTGAGCATGTATGCTTCTGCTACTTGTTCTACAGGAGACTTTCTTCCGCAAACAGCGAAACACTTTGACTCGGTGAGTTTCGCGGCATTCTGACTTTCGATGCCCCGGTTGCCGAAATTCAGTTGCCTTTGAATTTTGGGTGATCCCTCTTGAGCATGTATGCTTCTGCTACTTGTTCTACAGGAGACTTTCTTCTGCAAACGGCAAAACGCTAGGACTCGGTGAGTTTCGCGGCATTCCGACTTCGATGCCCCGGTTGTCGAAATTCAGTTGCCTTTGAATTTTGGGTGATCCCTCTTGAGCATGTATACTTCTGCTACTTGTTCTACAGGAGACTTTCTTCTGCAAACAGCAAAACACTATGACTCGGTGAGTTTCGCGGCATTCCGACTTCGATGCCCCAGTTGCCGAAATTCAGTTGCCTTTGAATTTCGGGTGATCCCTCTTGACCATGTATGCTTTTGCTATTTGTTCTACATCAGACTTCCTTCCGCAAACGGGGAAACGCTTTGACTCGGTGAGTTTCGCGGCATTCCGATTTCGATGCCCCGGTTGCCGAAATTCAGTTGCCTTTGAATTTCGGGTGATCCCTCTTGAGCATGTATGCTTCTGCTACTTGTTCTACAGGAGACTTTCTTCCGCAAACGGCGAAACGGTAGGACTAGGTGAGTTTCGCGGCATTCCGACTTCGATGCCCCGGTTGCCGAAATTCAGTTGCCTTTGAATTTTTGGTGATCCCTCTTGAGCATGTATGCTTCGGCTACTTGTTCTACAATTGACTGTCTTCCGCAAACCTTGAAACACTTTTACTCGGTGACTTTCTCGGCATTCCGACTTCGATGCCCCGGTTGCCGAAATTCAGTTGCCTTTGAATTTTGGGTGATCCCTCTTGAGCATGTATACCTCTACAACTTGGTCTACATCAGACTTTCATCCGCAAACGGCAAAACGCTTTGTCTCGGTGAGTTTCACGGCATTTCGACTTTGATGCCCCGATTGCCCAAATTAAGTTGCCTTTGAATTTCGGATGATCCCTCTTGAGCATGTATGCTTCTGCTACTAATTCTACATCATACTTCCTTCCGCAAACTGCGAAACGCTTTGACTTGGTGAGTTTCGCGGCATACCGCCTTTGAAGACCCGGTTGCTGAAATTCAGTTGCCTTTGAATTTCGGGTGATCCGTCTTGAGCATGTATGCCTCTGCTACTTGTTCTACATCAGACTTTCTTCGGCAAACGGTGAAACGCTATGAATCGGTGAGTTTCGCGGAATTTCGACTTCGATGCCCCGGTTGTCGAAATTCAGTTGCCTTTGAATTTCGGGTGATCCCTCTTGAGCATGTATGCCTCTGCTACTTGTTCTACATCAGACTTTCTTCGGCAAACGGTGAAACGCTATGACTCGGTGAGTTTCGCGGCATTCCGACTTCGATGCTCGGTTGTCAAAATTCAGTTGCCTTTGACTTTCGGGAGATCCCTCTTGAGCATGTATGCCTATGCTACTTTTTCTACAGGAGACTTTCTTCCACAAACTACGAAAACCCTTTGACTCGGTGAGTTTCGCGGCATTCCGACTTCGATGCCCCGGTTGCCGAAATTCAGTTGCCTTTGAATTTCGGGTGATCCCTCTTGAGCATGTATGCCTCTGCTACTTGTTCTACAAGAGACTTTCTTCCGCAAACAGCGAAACACTTTGACTCGGTGAGTTTCGCGGCATTCCGACTTCGATGCCCTGGTTGTCGAAATTCAGTTGCCTTTGAATTTCGGGTGATCCCTCTTGAGCATGTATGCTTCTGCTACTTGTTCTACATCACACTTTCTTCCGCAAACGGCGAAACGCTTTGACTCGGTGAGTTTCGCGACATTCCGACTTCGATGCCCTGTTGCCGAAATTCAGTAGCCTTTGAATTTGGGGTGATCCCTCTTGAGCATGTATGCTTCTGCTACTTGTTCTACAGGAGACTTTCTTTCCGCAAACGGCGAAACGCTAGGACTCGGTGAGTTTCCGCGGCATTCCGACTTCGATGCTCCGGTTGTCGAAATTCAGTTGCCTTTGAATTTCGGGTGATCCCTCTTGAGCATGTATGCGTCTGCTACTTGTTCTACAAGAGACTTTCTTCCGCAAACAGCGAAACACTTTGACTCGGTGAGTTTCGCGGCATTCCGACTTCGATGCCCTGGTTGTCGAAATTCAGTTGCCTTTGAATTTCGGGTGATCCCTCTTGAGCATGTATGCTTCTGCTACTTGTTCTACATCAGACTTTCTTCCGCAAACGGCGAAACGCTTTAACTCGGTGAGTTTCGCGCCATTCCGACTTCGATGCCCCGGTTGCCGAAATTCAGTTGCCTCTGAATTTTGGGTGATCCCTCTTGAGCTTGTATGCTTCTGCTACTTCTTCTACAGGAGACTTTCTTCCGCAAACGGCGAAACGCTATGACTCGGTGAGTTTCGCGGCATTTCCGACTTCGATGCCCCGGTTGCCGAAATTCAGTTGCCTTTGAATTTGGGGTGGTCCCTCTTGAGCATGTATGCTTCTGCTACTTGTTCTACATCAGACTTTCTTCCGCAAATGGCGAAACGCTTTGACTTGGTGAGTTTCGCGGCATTCCGACTTCGATGCCCCGGTTGCCGAAATTCAGTTGCCTTTGAATTTGGGGTGATCCCTCTTGAGCATGTATGCTTCTGCTACTTGTTCTACAGTAGACTTTCTTCCACAAACTGCGAAACGCTTTGACTCGGTGAGTTTCGCGGCATTCCGACTTCGTTGCCCCGGTTGTCGAAAATCAATTGCCTTTGAATTTCGGGTGATCCCTCTTGAGCATGTATGCCTCTGCTACTTGTCCTATATCAGACCTTCTTCCGCAAATGGCGAAACACTTTGACTCGGTTTGTTTCGCGGCATTCCGACTTCGATGCCCCGGTTGCCGAAATTCAGTTGCCTTTGAATTTCGGGTGATCCCTCTTGAGCATTTATGCTTCTGTTACTTGTTCTACATCAGACTTTCTTCCGCAAACGGCGAAACGCTTTAACTCGGTGAGTTTTGCGGCATTCCGACTTCGATGCCCCGGTTGCTGAAATTTAGTTGCCTTTGAATTTTGGGTGATCCCTCTTGAGCATGTATGCCTCTGCAACTTGTTCTACATCAGACTTTCTTCCGCAAACGGCGAAACGCTTTGACTCGGTGAGTTTCGCGGCATTTCGACTTCGATGCCCCGGTTGCCCAAATTCAGTTGCCTTTGAATTTCGGGTGATCCCTCTTGACCATGTATGCTTTTGCTATTTGTTCTACATCAGACTTCCTTCCGTAAACGGGGAAACGCTTTGACTCGGTGAGTTTCGCGGCATTCCGATTTCGATGCATGTCTTTTAAACATTACCTCCTCCTACATGCTTAGTAAGAATGCTTCATGATTTGTTACCATCCTCCTCCTTCATGCTTAGTAAGAATGCTTCATGATTTGTTACCATGTTTGCTTTCTTATGTGATACATCAACATGAACAAAAGGGAGATATACCGTGTTATATATTTTATTTAATTCGCATCATTGTTTTGCAGGTGATCTTTCATGTACATCTCCTACAGGCAGTTTACTACTTAGTTTTTTTTATTTATTTTTTAAAAAACCCACTCATAAGGTAATGTATATATTGCATACAGGAACTTTTATTCACCAAATAGATCTTACATGAGTTCTTGATAGGTCCTCGAAGAAAAGCAAGAATTAACGGCCACCTGAAAGGAGGGACTCTGTAACCGAGGACGAATGTGCAAATGCCTTGTCCATAGAAGAAGGATAAGAATTGGCAAACTCATCAAAACCTTCACGATGTGAAAATGTTAGGCCACTTGCAGAAAGACGAAGTGGTGAAATGTCAGGCAGAGGAACATTCCCCTCTAAGAACTGCACTACTTGGCGCATGCTTGGCCTTGCTGCAGGCTCAGAAAGAGAGCACATCAAACCAAGTTTCAATACCAATTCCATTTCCTCTGCAATATATTCTGTGCCCAAATTGGGATCCCTTGCCTCCAGAATTTCACCTCCAAGCCATCGACTAAACACCCAATCAACCAAGATTATATCCTCAGTTGGCTGTATTGGCCTTCTACCAGAAGCAACCTCAAGCAAGAAGGCCCCAAAAGCGAACACATTAGTGCTTGTCGTGGCCTTCCCAGTTCGTGCATGCTCAGGTGCGAGATACCCAAGAGTTCCGACAACGTGGGTCGTTTGAGGATCTGTTCCATGGTCATACAATCTTGCAAGGCCAAAATCCCCTAATCTTCCATTCAATTCACCGTCTAGCAAGACATTACAAATGATATCAATGATAACCATGTTGGGATTGATATTAATGGTTTAGAGTCTGAACGATCTGCTGCAGCTGGATATTATTCTCAACTTAATGGTAAGCTCACAAACTTGACACTAATTAGTGGCCATCCAATGCAAGTTTGGGTGGAATATGATGGCATGGAGAAGCAAATGAATGTCACTATAGCTCCGATTGATGTTGATAAACCCAGGAGACCACTTTTGACTCTGTCTCGTGATTTGTCGCCAATCTTAAACAGTAGTATGTATATCGGATTCTCATCATCCACCGGTTCTGTTTTCTCGTCCCAGTATGTGTTGGGTTGGAGCTTCAAGATGAATGGCCTAGCTGAAGCACTAGATATCTCTCGCCTTCCTAAGCTTCCTCGCGTAGGACCAAAGAAGACATCCAAATTATTAACCATTGGACTGCCTGTGCTTTGTTTAAGTCTGGTTTTAGTAGCAGTCTCGAGTGTATCTTATGCCATCCGAAGGACAATGAAGTTTGCAGAAGTGCTAGAAGATTGGGAGCTTGACTATGGGCCTCACCGATTTAAATTCAAAGATCTTTATACTGCCACGAAAGGATTTAGAGACGAGGAGCTGTTGGGTAGTGGTGGATTTGGTAGAGTCTACAAAGGTGTCTTGCCAACCTCTAAGATTCAGATTGCAGTGAAAAGGGTGTCTCATGAATCAAGACAGGGGATGAGGGAATTTGTGGCGGAAATTGTCAGCATTGGTCGCCTTCGTCACCGGAATTTAGTCCCTCTCTTGGGGTACTGCCGGCGTAAAGGAGAGCTACTTTTGGTATATGACTACATGCCTAATGGAAGTCTAGACAAATACCTCTATGACCAACCAACAGTCGCCCTCAATTGGAGCCAAAGATTTAGAGTCATCAAAGGCGTAGCTTCAGGGCTATTATATCTACATGAAGAATGGGAGCAAGTTGTGATTCATAGAGATGTCAAGGCTAGTAATGTCTTGCTAGATGGTGAATTGAATGGAAGATTAGGGGATTTTGGCCTTGCAAGATTGTATGACCATGGAACAGATCCTAAAACGACCCGCGTTGTCGGAACTCTTGGGTATCTCGCACCTGAACATGCACGAACTGGGAAGGCAACGACAAGCACTGATGTGTTCGCTTTTGGAGCCTTCCTGCTTGAGGTTGCTTCTGGTAGAAGGCCAGTACAGCCAACTGAGGATATAATCTTGGTTGATTGGGTGTTTATTCGATGGTTTGGAGGTGAAATTCTGGAGGCAAGGGATCCCAATTTGGGTACAGAATATATTGCAGGGGAAATGGAATTGGTATTGAAACTTGGTTTGATGTGCTCTCATTCTGAGCCTGCAGCAAGGCCAAGCATGCGCCAAGTAGTGCAGTTCTTAGAAGGGGATGTTCCTCTGCCAGACATTTCACCACTTCGTCTTTCTGCAAGTGGCCTAACATTTTCACATCGTGAAGGTTTTGATGAGTTTGCCGATTCTTATCCTTCTTTTATGGATAAGGCATTTGCACATTCGTCCTCGGTTGCAGAGTCCCTCCTTTCAGGTGGCCGTTAATTCTTGCTTTTCTTCAATGAACTTATCAAGAACTCATGTAAGATCTATTTGGTGAATCAGAGGAGTTCCTGTATGCAATATATACATTACCTTATGAGTGTGTTTTTTCTATATAAAAATATATATGTACATGAAAGATCACCTGCAAAACAATGATGCAAATTAAATAAAATGCATAACACGGTGTCTCCCCCTCTTGTTTATGTTGATGTATCACATAAGAAAGCAAACATGGTAACAAATCATGAAGCAGGAGGTAATGTTTAAAAGACATGCATAGTTATAGTTGGAAGTAGTACAGCAAGTTATCTGAATTAATCTGCCAACTACCAAGACTCTGTCTGTTAAAGAACCGATTCAAGTTGGTTCTTGGCCATTGGCGACTAGTATTTTATAATATAAGCAACTTAAAAGAGCTATAATAGAGAGTTTTGATCAAAGTATTTATATGATGAAATATTTAGTAATAAAATTTCAAATCAAAGTTTGTGGTGTGACCATATTGAACATAATTTTATGTTGCTTGTTCTTCTATCTTTCTTGATCTTGTGTTGCTTCCATTTGCTCTTAATGTGGAACTGGGCTTGGTGGGAACCATTCAATTGAATTTCAGGTTCTCTTGAAATGCCTACTTGGAAGTGGGAATACATTGTATACATACAGAAACTTCAGAGATGAAAAATCTTAGGTAAATTGAACAATCAGACAACCTATAGTGAATACATTGTATCATTTTCTATCATTTTCTTTCCGTTGATCCAAGCAAGTTCAGTTCAAGAGACCCTTAGATTTAAGAAACAAGACTTCCTTCTTATAATCATTGAACAATTATGCCGACATTTTTGGACCCCATAAATTTTATGACTTGTGTGCTTTGCCCTATTCAAGACAACCTATAGTGAATGATATGAAAAGAGAAGAAAATGATATCACACAACATTCACAGGCAAATTTACGTACTTACTACAAACACATGGTAAACCACATAGCCAATCCAAGATAGACTTGTAGACTCGGTACATTCTTAATTAACACAGAAGCAAGATTAACCAATTCTAGGAGCTCTCTCGATTTTGCCGAATGAGTCAACGTGTAATCGTACTCTATTCTGTCGAAAATCCATGGTCACAAAGCAATCAGGTTGAACGACTTGAATTTGAGCGCCTGGCTTCTCCTCCTTCATCTTTCTTTCAGCTTCTTCCGCTGTTAAGCCAACTAACTCAGGCCATGTTGTTTTTGCAGCAGGATTTGACCCCAACCCGTACATTCCTAAAACTTGTCAAAACCAAAGCATTCATAAATGGAAAACTTAGATGTCATAATCGTGTGTAAGGAAAAAAATGAAGAAAAGAAAGTTAAAACATGCCATAGTTGTTAGCAAACTAAAAATATTACTGCTAGGAAACTAATGTTTGAGATTATCGGAATATAATGGTTTTGAATTACTGATAGAATCTTAGGTATATCATCCTTTCCCCTTGTTTTTCGAGAGAAACTATAATTGTTAAAATCAGGACCCGAATGGTCGGATCATATAAAATTAAAGACCTTCAAGTCCTCGATAGAATAATATAGTTTGATCTCTGCCTTCGATCGTGATCGCCAGAATCACGTGATGGTACTTACAAACAGCAAAACTTCAAAAAATGATTTTTCTTTATACTTAAGGGTGGCACTGCTTGATCAGCAGGTGGTTCTTGAGGGGACTTGATCTGTTGATTTTCTTCGGTCATAGCAAAGCTCTGAACAGGAGGGGACAGCTGATTTCCTTGTATTTGAGATTTTATACTTTGTTTGTTAGGAGGGTTGAAGGATGGATCAGAGGGGAGGGACTAGTGAGGAAGCATTTAGCATCATTTGGCAAAAAGGATAAAGACAAAAAAAAAGGATTGGAAGGTTCCTTCAATCCTTCCTCACTTATAATTTTCAATCCTTTTAATTTGGGTTGATTGACTCTTATCCTTTCATTCATTTTAGAATTTATGTGCTTGATATTAGCCATTTTAGTTCTAAGAGGCTAATTTAAGATAAAATAAAGAATTAATGCTTTTTGTTTTATTTTTTCAGCTTTTTGAAAACAAAATGTAAAAACCTATTCGTTTTTGTTTTTACAAAAATCACAAAAAAAAAAAAAGTAACAATACATTTTGATTTGGTTTTAAAAGTTTTCATAGTTGGATTTAGTACCATCAACTTATGATTTGGTAGCTTTTGGATTCGATACTTTCGTCAATACTTTATAGAGAGCTATAGAACTATTCACTTTTTAATTACACTGTTAATTACTATTTTTTATAGATAAAATCATTGACGGATTGAAAAGTCATCAATGTTATTTTACGGTTTTCTGAAAAATTTAGCTTAAATTAAAAATTGACAGATTGAAAAGTTGTCAGTGATATTTAATGGTTTTCTGAATTTTTTTTTATTAAATTCAAAATTTAAATTAAATATTACAGACAGAATCATTGACGGAATGATTAAAAAAATATTAATATTTAATTATCCATCGGTAAAACACCACAATAAAAAGCCTACAATTCCTTTCTTCTTCTTTCTTCCTTTTTCTTCTTCTTTTTCTTTTGTTCTCTCAACTCCTTCTCTTCTCCTCCATGCTCATGTATGTTTTTTTCTCCTTTTTTTTTTCTTCCTAGTTTTTTTTAATTAGTATACTTTACGAATTTGTTTTTTATTTTCGTCTTAACTTCACTTACAACTACATTAAGGTAAAAAAAAAAATCTTCTTTTTTCGTGTTTTTTTCACTATATTTGTTTATTTTTGTTTTATTTTTAATTGTTTTTGTTCTTAAATAATTGTATGAATGTTGTTGTAGGAATTTATTTTTTTCACATAAGATCAATTTTTTAGTTGATTTATTTATAGGATTTTAAAAAAAATTTCACATGAATTTTTTTAGTTGAATTTATTTTTTCGTGTTATTTATTTGTTGCAAATTTGTTTGAATTGATTTTTCTTTCTCTTTTTTTTTCGAAACATTTTGAGTATTATAGAGTGTTGATTAATATTAATTTAATTATTTTATAGTTTTGTAAAAATAAATTTTTTAAAATATTTTTTAAATAATTACCGATGAAATTACATACTGTATTTTTATAAGGAAATTACCGATGGAATGAAGCGGGTAATTTATTTTTTTTGCCTGCTTTTTCCATCAATAAATCCATTGATAATAATATTTTTTTATTACCAACAGACTTACTAACGGACAATAAATTACCAATGAATGATTCACCATTGAAGAATTTTCATCGGTAATTTCATTGATAAATTAATTACCAATAGAATAGTAGTGTAAATACCGATAGAAAATTCTGTCGATAAATCTAAGGATTATGATAGTGATTCCATGAATATAGACCAAAGTTTCTAGTGGTTTTGGCAATGAATAAGGAGATGTTCCACTGACTCTTCATATCAAAGCTCAATAGTGCTAAATTTGAAAAATTGGAACAACTTTTTGAAAAGGTTTTGAGAGACTCAGACAAAAAAATATAGAAGTCCAAGCTTTTGTTAGGTAAAAACTCGTAGACCAATATCGTTTCATCTCTTTAAATGCAGCATCCAAGAAGCCTCAGTAGATTCTAGTGTTGAAGTTTCAAAACACCTTTTACATAATTTTTTAACTCATCAAGTCCTTGTCTTGAACTCTTAGAGAGCCTTTTGACAGCTATTTCTTATCCATGAATGTTCCACGCAAATAATGACTCAGCATCTAAGAAAATCCTGTGTTGTATTTCTTGAAGAAATTTTTTCTTATCACTTAATTTTTTTTAAGAAAAAAGCATGGCTTTTTTTTATAATTTCTTTTTTTATAGAGTTATTCTAGTATTATAACCAATGTTGTGAATTTTGCATATTAACTCGAATTGAATTGAGTTATTTTTTCATTGTTTTTTTTTCATTTGTGTTCTTTTCAATTTTATAGTTTGGCGCTAGGCTGGTTAAGAACCAGTCTTTAAGTTTTTTTTTTTTTTTTTTCTATGTGGTAATCTTATTCTCATAACTTTGATAGCAGGTTTAGCTTATTTATCTAGGTTTGCGTGATTTTTTTTAAATTGAGTTTTTATAGGGTTTAGGGGCTTTATAGTCTTTTAACTTTTTTATTGCATAATAAAATAAAATAAATACATTTTTTAAAAAACCAAAAAAATGGGTACATGTCACTTAGCATATTTTGATTAAAAAGATGCAATAATGGGTTGATAGAACATCTTTCTTCCAAAAGGGTCACAATAAAATTAGATTTGAAGTTAAAAATATTCTACTAGTGAATTTAAAAATCCTAGCAGCAACTACTTGAACACATGCAAACCATACATTTACATAAATTAGTTCCCTAATAACATACTACCTATTGGATTAAAAAAATAAACTAAAAAACCTTCTAGAAAATAGGCCTAAAAACACCCTTTGGGCTCAGGCTACTAAGCTCGAGCCCAATATACAGCTGGGGCTCAAGGAGCATGGCAGCCTGAGCCCATACTAGGCACATGTTCATGGAGCCAAACAACATGTTCAAGCCCATTTTGGGATGGGCGCACACCTATCCTATTATGTATGTTATAATGCCAAGCATGTGCACCCAATGCCTAGTAGAGTGGTTGGGCACCTTAACACCCTCTTAGACTTGGGCATGCACCCAAGCCCAGGATCAAGAGCGCTTCTTGAGCTTAACATACTTGGATCCAAGCAATATGCATGAATTCATTTTTCATTTCAAATGAGCTCGAGCCCAACACCTACCAATGATTTTATCAGGATTTCACACGAGTCCCTTAGTATTTTATATCAATCTAGTACATATTATTTTGAATAGAATACAACTCAAAATATCACAATGATGAAATTACACTTTAGCCTCTCCTCTCCATAAAAAAACAAGATTTATGAAATATAAATACGTTATGAATCGTTCAAGTCTAAGGTTTGCAATCTCTTTATTCTTAACATTTTTAGCATAAATATTTTTAGAGTCTATGTCTCTAAAATATCGTTAGACCTTTTCTCTCTACAAAGTTACTGAGTTTACCATTAGCAAGTCCCCACGTCCATAATAGGAGACCTTTTGCTTGTGCCAACAACCAAACTACCTGGTTTACCAGGCACCACTTAATACTACCACAACTATTGATCACTTAATTTACTAGACATCATCTATTATTAACACAGTTATCAATCATTTGGCTTACCAGGCACCACCTACTACCGGTTACCAACTTTTTAGGCTTTCTATATCAAGCTACCAAATACAATGACTACTTCGTTTTCTCTAGGTGCTTCACCTTGTAGGCACCATTTAGGAGTGACTTTCAATATATTTTTCATTAAAATTTGAAAATTGTTTTTGCTTCAAATTATTTTTTTAGTGTTTTTAGATCGTTTTGATGTGCTGGTGCCAAAAATAAATTAAAAAAATAATAATAAAAAAACATTATTTTGATGTTTTTTTCTGAGTAAAATACACTTTAAAAAGTAACCACTACTATACTCTCAAACACCCCTATAATCTAATTTTCTAACTCAACTTTTTCTTTAATTGATTAAAAGAAGAAATGCCATGTGTTGTTATGTTATGCAAAAGGCGGGTTCCCTTTGTAGGTTTCACAAATATTTGTTTCTTTCTAAGTGAATTATAGATTATTATAATTGAGTTTTCTATTGTATGTTTTTTAGAGGGTGTTTCGAAGTGTTGTTGTGGTTATGGTTGTTTTTCAAAGTATTTTCACTTGAAAATGCATCAAAATAATATTTTATTATTATTTTAAAAAAATATATTTTGTAATTTCAAATTCTGCCCAACTCTTGTTTATAATGCAGTACCATCATGGGATTAGCGTCTTAGTTTTTACGATGAGTTGGAATTGATTTATCTCTCTTGCATTAGATGTCATATTTTAGTCCACTTCTACATCAGTAAATAAAATTTTGATCTTTGTATAGGAATGTCTATGAGAAACCAAGTCTCTCCTTCCTTTGTCAGGAGGCACCTGTGGAAGTTGCATCCACGAAAAATTTCAGTGGATCTATCATAAATTAATTTATTTGTTCTTAATTCTATGCTTTTTTTTACCATTTTCTTTTAAGTAGATCTATCATAAATTTATAAAATTAGTCAAGATCCTTTCCAAAAACAACTCTACCGATCATCATATCGTTTATAACATTCATACTTCAATTATTCGATTCAAGACTATTATATAACCTAAGTGTATCCAGGGCAAATTAATAGCTGCTTACACCTAATGCTAATGAAATTAGCATTTTTTTTAAAGGAGTTTTTAGGCTCTCAGAGGCGGGGACAAAAAAAAAAAAAAAAAAGAGCACTGGTTGTGTGTAACTTAGACTTTAGAGCCTAGTGTTTGGATCCTTATTTTATTATTATTATTATTAATTTGAGTATTTATATCAATTTATATATATCTTAATTAATTTTACATATTCTAAAATTTTAAAAAGACTCTACACTTGAAAAAAAAACCTTATTGTTTCGAAGATAGTGAATAATATTTTTAAAATTATTTTTTATTTATAAATATATTAAAATATTTTTTATTTTTAAAATTTTATTTATTACATCAATATATCAAAAATAATATAAAATATTAAAAAATTAATTTTAAAAAAAATTTAATTTAATTTGAAAAATCTATTCAACTGCAACTGAAACAATACCTAACCGCGAAAATTTCACGGAAGAGTTACTGAAAGCCTGAAATTGACTAGTTGCCTTACAATTAGGGTATTGTGCATTCACATCAACCTGAAAGTTTGACAAGTTAGATTATCTCAACCACTGAATGCAAATATTCTCCTCATTGTTTGACTAATTGGCTCTATCATTAAGAAACATTTATTTTACGGAAAGTGATTCTTAAAAGTTACTTTTCATATTTTTTTTATTTATCATTAAAATAATTAGTTAATAAAAAAAATTCAATAAAAAAATTTTAAATTGATTTAATTGAAAATATTTTTCTTTTATTTTAAATAGAAATACTTTTAAAAAGTTATGAAAAATTTAGAAATTCAAGTTACTTATTGTTCTATTAAATTTAGTTCTCAAGCTTTTATTTTGAGAAAAAATTGTTATTTTTTTAATTTTATCTCTTAAAACTTGATTTAATTTAATTTTTATATCAACTTTGATCCTTATTTTTATTATTATTATTTTCTTTTTTTTTATTATTTTTTTAATTTAAATTTTTTATCTATCATATTTGATTTTCATTCTTTTGATTGTTATTTATTTTATTTAAAATAATTTATGAAATTGTAATTTTTTTTTTTAATTTTATCATCTTTTTAATTTTTTACATTTTAGATTTGATCTTTATTATTTTAATTATTTTTTATTTTAATTGAGATAATTTTATGAAATTAGATTTAAAAAAAATTATTCTCATTCAACTTTTAATTTGTAAGATTTGTTTCCTTATTATTTTAATAAACTTAAAAAAAAATATTAACAATTTATTTTTCAACTTATTTTCCATAACATAACCAAATACTAAAAATTATTTTTTAATTTATTTTTCATAATACTACTAGACATACAAAAATAATTTAGGAATACATTTTCTAAAAAAACTACTTTTCAACAAATAATTATTTCCCAGCACACAGACTAAATCATGGATTACGGGGATACTCCATTATAACTGACAAACATGAACAAGAAACTGGTGGGTGGAGACAAACACAGTTGCAATGTTATTCAGGAACGTCTTTTTGGTGCGTGTCTTAGTTAGCTTAGCAATAGCAGCCTCTCAAGATCTCAACTTCACCTTCTCTGGCTTCCGATCCACTAATCTAAGCCTTGACGGCTTAGCTGAGTTAACCTCCGATGGCCTTTTGAGGCTAACCAATGAAACCAAAAACCGAATGGGTCACGCCTTCTATCCAAACCCAGTAACCTTCAAGAACTCTATAAATAGCACAGCTTTCACCTTCTCCACTACCTTTGTTTTCGCTATCATACCGGAATATCCAACTCTTGGTGGCCATGGTATTGCCTTTGTCATTGCACCCACAAGAGGTCTCCCAGGAGCCCTTTCAAACAATTACCTTGGTCTATTTAATAACACCAACAATGGGAATCAGTCCAACCATGTTGTTGCTGTGGAGCTTGACACGATAAACAGCAGCAACTTCAATGATATCGATGATAACCATGTTGGGATTGATATTAATGGTTTAGAGTCTGAACGATCTGCTTCAGCTGGATATTATTCCAAACTTAATGGTAAGCTCACAAACTTGAAACTAATTAGTGGCCATCCAATGCAAGTTTGGATAGAATATGATGGCATGGAGAAGCAAATGAATGTCACTATAGCTCCGATTGATGTTGATAAACCCAGCAGACCACTTTTGACTCTGTCTCGTGATTTGTCGCCAATCTTAAACACTGGTATGTATATTGGATTCTCATCATCCACCAGTAATTCTTATTTCGCGTACCACTACGTGTTGGGTTGGAGCTTCAAGATGAATGGCATAGCTGAAGCACTACATATCTCTCGCCTTCCTAAGCTTCCTCGAGTAGGACCAAAGAAGACATCCAAATTATTAACCATTGGACTGCCTGTGCTTTGTTTAAGTCTGGTTTTAGTAGCAGTCTCGAGTGTATCTTATGCCATCCGAAGGACAATGAAGTTTGCAGAAGTGCTAGAAGATTGGGAGCTTGACTATGGGCCTCACCGATTTAAATTCAAAGATCTTTATACTGCCACCAAAGGATTTAGAGACGAGGAGCTGTTGGGTAGTGGTGGATTTGGTAGAGTCTACAAAGGTGTCTTGCCAACCTCGAAGATTCAGATTGCAGTGAAAAGGGTGTCTCATGAATCAAGACAGGGGATGAGGGAATTTGTGGCGGAAATTGTCAGCATTGGTCGCCTTCGTCACTGGAATTTAGTCCCTCTCTTGGGGTACTGCCGGCGTAAAGGAGAGCTACTTTTGGTATATGACTACATGCCTAATGGAAGTCTAGACAAATACCTCTATGACCAACCAGCAGTCGCCCTCAATTGGAGCCAAAGATTTAGAGTCATCAGAGGCGTAGCTTCAGGGCTATTTTATCTACATGAAGAATGGGAGCAAGTTGTGATTCATAGAGATGTCAAGGCTAGTAATGTCTTGCTAGACGGTGAATTGAATGGAAGATTAGGGGATTTTGGCCTTGCAAGATTGTATGACCATGGAACAGATCCTCAAACGACCCACGTTGTCGGAACTCTTGGGTATCTCGCACCTGAGCATGCACGAACTGGGAAGGCCACGACAAGCACTGATGTGTTCGCTTTTGGGGCCTTCTTGCTTGAGGTTGCTTCTGGTAGAAGGCCAATACAGCCAACTGAGGATATAATCTTGGTTGATTGGGTGTTTAGTCGATGGCTTGTAGGTGAAATTCTGGAGGCAAGGGATCCCAATTTGGGCTTAGAATACATTGCAGAGGAAATGGAATTGGTATTGAAACTTGGTTTGATGTGCTCTCATTCTGAGCCTTCAGCAAGGCCAAGCATGCGCCAAGTAGTGCAGTTCTTAGAGGGGAATGTTCCTCTGCCTGACATTTCACCACTTTGTCTTTCTGCAAGTGGCCTAACATTTTCAAATCGTGAAGGTTTTGATGAGTTTGCCTATACTTATCCTTCTTCTATGGACAATGCATTTGCACACTCGTCCTCGGTTACAGAGTCCCTCCTTTCAGGTGGCCGTTAATTCTTGCTTTTCTTCGAGGACCTATCAAGAACTCATGTAAGATCTATTTGGTGAATAAGAGGAGTTCCTGTACGCAACATATACATTACCTTATGAGTGTTTTTTTTCTATATAAAAAAAAACTATGTAGTAAACTGCCTTTAGGAGATGTACATGAAAGATCACCTGCAAAACAACGATGCGAATTAAATAAAATGCATAACACGGTATATCTCCCTTTTGTTCATGTTGATGTATCACATAAGAAAGCAAACATGGTAACAAATCATGAAGCATCTTTACTAAGCATGAAGCAGGATGTAATGTTTAAAAGACATGCATAGTTATGGTTGGAAGTAGTACCAAACTCTGTCTATCAAAGAACCAATTCGAGTTGGTTCTTGGCCATTGGCGACTAGTAATGGTTTTACAAAGAATCAGAGTGCTCAGGCCAACTTTATTCAAGTTGACTAATTGTATAGTGTCAACACACTTGAGGTCTGTGAAGCACAAGGGTATCTCTTTTCATGGTCTATAATAACAGCAATATAGGTGGATAGATGATCATAACTTGAAAACGAGTAATTTGCTCCAACGCATGGACACTTATGTAGGAGATTTTTTTTTCTAATGTATAATTTTATATTAACATGCATAAATTTTAATTCGATCGTGATCGCCAGAATCACGTGATGGTACTTCTTACAAACAACAAAACATCAAAAAATGATTTTTCTTTATACTTACTTGGCAAGGTGGTTCTTGAGGGGACTTGATCTGGTGATTTTCTTCGGTCATAGCAAAGCTCTGAACAGGAGGGGACTGCTGGTTTCCTTGTATTTGAGATTAAAAAAAAAGAAAGAAAAAGAGTGCCGGTGAAATGAAAGCAGCATGCCGATTTATAGATCACACAACAAGGTTTCACTATTTCAATTTCTAGATGCAAGTGAACACTCGGTTTTCCCGACATAAAATTTGAGCAGAACAAACAAGGCACTATATTCTCCTATTTGGCGTCAAGTCCGTCCAAAACATTTGTAAGCAAAAATATGACTAAAGGTAACTACAAGTAAATCTCCCAACTATATAGGGTTAGTCTCAGTTAGTCCTCAAAGATTAAAATTGATCTATTTTGCCCTTAACTATTAAAGCATTATCCTTTCTGTCTTCCTAATCAGCACGCCTTGAAAGCAATCAACAAAATTAGTATATTACGCATGTCTTTTGTGGTTTCTTATTTTGATTTGATTTTAAAAGTTTTCATAGTTGGATTTATTACCTTCAACTTATGATTTGGTAGCTAGATTGGATTCGATACGTAACGAAATGGGCTAGTATCAAGTCCTAGATAGATCCAAAATGTATTGTGTCGAGCCACCTACAGTTAAAGCCCGAACTTGGTCAGAGGCATCTGGAAAAAGTCTTGAGCACTTATGGTCAAGCCGAGAAAGAGTATAGGAAGCCTGAGTAGTTAAAGTTGATCGGAGTCCAAGGTGCCTAAATGTTAGACGGGAATCGAGTTCTGGACACCTAATGATCTACTAAGGAAATCCGGTAAATTGCGAGGACAAACACAGGGATAAACCTCACTGTTCACTACTAGAAAATCGATAAATATAAATATAAATACTAAGAGAATATTTTTGTTGGTAAATTTCCGACAAAAATATTCCCTACATTAAAAAAAAAATTAAAACAAAACAAAAAAAATGATGATGTGTCATTTTTACCAACGGAATTACTGACAGAAGCAACTCCGTTGGTAAAATTGTTTGTAAACTGTGAACACTATTTATCATATCAATTACAAAGAGAATCACCAATCAAAACTTCCATCAGTATTTTATAGAGAACTCTGAAACTATTCACTTTCCAATTACACTTTTAATTACTATTCATTATAGAAAAAATCATCGACGGATTGAAAAGCCATCGATGTTATTTTGTGGTTTTCTGAAAAATTTAGCTTAAATTAAAATTTTAAATTAAATATTACAGACGAAATCACCAACAAATTAAAAAGTAGTCAGTGATATTTGATGGTTTCTAAATTGTTTTTGATTAAATTCAAAATTTAAATTAAATATTACAGACGGAATGATTTAAAATATTACTATTTAATTATCCATCGGTAAAACATCACAATAAAAAACTTAAAATCCCTAATTTCACAAGAGACCCGTTTCTTTTCTTCTTCCTCTTCTTCTTCTTTTTCTTTTTTCTCTTCTCTCCTTAACTCCTCTTCTCCTTCATGCTCAGGTATGTCTTCTTCTCCTTTCTTTTTTTTTTTTGCTTCCCAATTTTTTTTAATTAGTATTCTTTACAAAAAAAATTTTCTTTTCTTCTTAACTTCACTTACAACTACATTAAGGTAAAAAACATTTTCTTTTTTTTTTTGTGTGTTTTTTTCACTATATTTGTTTTTTATTTTATTTTTAATTTTTTTTGCTCTAAATAATTATATGAATGTTGTTGTAGGATTTTTTTTTCATATGAGATTAATTTTTAGTTGATTTATTTATAGGATTTTAAAAAAAATTTCATATGATTTTTTTTTAGTTGAATTTATTTTTTCATGTTATTTATTTGTTGCAAATTTTTTGAGTTGATTTTCTTCTTCTTTTTTCCAAGAATTTTGAGTATTATAGAGTGTTGATTAATATTAATTTAATTATTTTATAGTTTTGTAAAATAGATTTTTTAAAAATATTTTTTAATAATTACCGACGGAATTACATACGGTATTTTTATGAGGGAATTACCGATGGAATGAAGCGGGTAATTTATTTTTTTTGCTCGCTTTTTCCTTCAATAAATCTGTCAGTAATAATGTTTTTTTTATTACCAACGAACTTACCATTGGAGAATTTTTATCAGTAATTTTATTGGTAAATTAATTATTAATGGAATGGTAGTGTAAATACGGATAAAAAATTTTGTCGATAAATTTAAAGATGATTGGTACTGATTCTATGATTATAGACCAAAATTTCTAGTGGTTTTGACAATGAATAAGGAGATGTTCCACTGACTCTTCGTATCAAAGCTCAATAGTGCTAAATTTGAAAAATTGGAACAACTTTTTGAAAAGGTTTTGTGAGACTCAGACAAAAAAATATAGAAGTCCAAGCTTTTGTTAGGTAAAAACTCGTAGACCAATATCGTTTCATCTCTCTTTAAATGCAGCATCCAAGAAGCCTCACTAGATTCTAGTGTTGAAGTTTAAAAACATCTTTTACTTCATTTTTTAACTCATCAAGTCCTTGTCTTAACTCTTAGAGAGCCTTTTAACAGCTATTTCTTATCCATGAATGTTCCACGCAAATAATGACTCAGCATCAAAAATCCAGTGTTGTATTTCTTGAAGAATTTTTTTCTTATCACTTAATTTTTTTTAAGAAAAAAGCATGGCTTTTTTTATAATTTGTTTTTTATAGAGTTATTCCAGTATTACAACCAATGTTGTGAATTTTACACTCAAATTGACTTAAGTTATTTTTCATTGTTTTCTATGTGGTAATCTTAATTTCATGATTGTAATCTCAAATTTGGCATATTTACCTAGGTTTACATGAGTTGTTTTTTTTATTATTTTTTTAAATTTAGTTTTTCTAGGGTTTAGGAGCTTTTTAGTTTTTTTTAACTTTTTTATTACATTAGAAATTAAATAAATACATCTTTTTTAAAAAGAAAAAAATTGAGTACATATTACTTAGCATGTGTGAGTGAGATGTTGATAGCGTAATAATATGTATGAATATGTGAATCCTCATATTTTAGAGTAATTTTTATTTTTATTAATATAAATATTCAGATGAACTTATATGTATCTAATTTTATAAAATTTAAAATTAATAATTATATAAAACTACAATAATCCTGAAAGATTCACTCTTTAGAGCAACCTTATAAGTGTTTGGAAGGGCAGTGAAGAAGCCGCGAAATTTCACGGAAGAGTTGCTGAGATTGACTAGTTCTTCATGTTGCCTTGAAATTAAATTAGGGAACTGTGTTTTCACATCAACCTGAAAGTTTGACAAGTTAGATTATCTCAACCATTGAATGCAAAGATTATCCTCCTGGTTTGACTAATTGGCTCTATCAGTAAGGCACATTTATTTTACGGAAAGTGATTTGTTAAAATCATTTTAAAATTTTTCTATATTTATTTGTTATTAAAAAAATATTAATCAACGAAAACTATTTTTTAATAAAAAAAAAAAATTAGCTTGATTTACATGAAAATATCTTTTTATTTTGAGAAAAAATCATTTTCAGAAATTATAAAAAATTTAGAAATATCATGTTATTTACTGATTTTATCAAATTTGATCATCAAATTTTTAATTCTATATAATTTTTTTGAATATTTTTTTTAATTTCATCTATTCAAATTTAATTTGATTTGATTTTTATATTTTTTTTTCTTATTTTTAATATTGTTATTTTCTTTTCTCTTATCATTTTTTAATTAAAATTAATTATTTATTAGATTTGGTCTTTATTTTTTATTGTTATTTAATTTATTTGAAATAATATATGAAATTTTAATTTTTTTTAATTTTATCATTTTTCAACTTTTTTATCTATTAGATCTCTATTATTTTAATTACTATTTATTTTATTTGAGATAATTTATGAAATTAGATTTTTTTTTTAATTTAACTTTCATTTAATTTTTTTCATTTATAAGATTTGTCTTTATTATTTTAATAAACTTGAAAAAATAGTAATAATTTATTTTTTAACTTATTTTTCATAATATGCCAAATTAATTTTATCATTTTTCAACTTTTTTATCTATTAGATCTCTATTATTTTAATTACTATTTATTTTATTTGAGATAATTTATGAAATTAGATTTTTTTTTAATTTAACTTTCATTTAATTTTTTCATTTATAAGATTTGTCTTTATTATTTTAATAAACTTGAAAAAATAGTAATAATTTATTTTTTAACTTATTTTCCATAATATGCCAAATACTAGAAAATATTTTCTAATTTATTTTTCATAATACAATTAAATATTAGAAAACAATTTAGTTTTCAAGAATTTATTTTTTAAATAACTATTTAAAAATATATATTTTTCAGCTACCAAACTGCCGACTCCTGAATTACATGGATACTCCAATATAACTGACAAACATGAACAAGAAACTGGTGGGTGGAGACAAACACAGTTGCAATGTTATTCAGGAACGTCTTTTTGGTGCGTGTCTTGGTTAGCTTAGCAATAGCAGCATCTCAAGATCTCAACTTCACCTTCTCTGGCTTCCGATCCACTAATCTAAGCCTTGACGGCTTAGCTGAGTTAACCTCCAATGGCCTTTTGAGGCTAACCAATGAAACCTACCACGGAATGGGTCACGCCTTCTATCCAAACCCAGTAACCTTCAAGATCTCTATAAATAGCACAGCTTTCACCTTCTCCACTACCTTTGTTTTCGCTATCATACCGGAATATCCAACTCTTGGTGGCCATGGTATTGCCTTTGTCATTGCACCCATAAGAGGTCTCCCAGGAGCCCTTCCAAACAATTACCTTGGTCTATTTAATAACACCAACAATGGGAATCAGACCAACCATGTTGTTGCTGTGGAGCTTGACACGATAAACAGCAGCGACTTCAATGATATCGATGATAACCATGTTGGGATTGATATTAATGGTTTAGAGTCTGAACGATCTGCTTCAGCTGGATATTATTCCAAACTTAATGGTAAGCTCACAAACTTGAAACTAATTAGTGGCCATCCAATGCAAGTTTGGATAGAATATGATGGCATGGAGAAGCAAATGAATGTCACTATAGCTCCGATTGATGTTGATAAACCCAGCAGACCACTTTTGACTCTGTCTCGTGATTTGTCGCCAATCTTAAACACTGGTATGTATATTGGATTCTCATCATCCACCAGTAATTCTTATTTCGCGTCCCAGTACGTGTTGGGTTGGAGCTTCAAGATGAATGGCATAGCTGAAGCACTACATATCTCTCGCCTTCCTAAGCTTCCTCGAGTAGGACCAAAGAAGACATCCAAATTCTTAACCATTGTACTGCCTGTGCTCTGTTTAAGTCTGGTTTTAGTAGCAGTCTCGAGTATATCTTATGCCATCCGAAGGACAAGGAAGTTTGCAGAAGTGCTAGAAGATTGGGAGCTCGACTATGGGCCTCACCGATTTAAATTCAAAGATCTTTATACTGCCACGAAAGGATTTAGAGACGAGGAGCTGTTGGGTAGTGGTGGATTTGGTAGAGTCTACAAAGGTGTCTTGCCAACCTCTAAGATTCAGATTGCAGTGAAAAGGGTGTCTCATGAATCAAGACAGGGGATGAGGGAATTTGTGGCGGAAATTGTCAGCATTGGTCGCCTTCGTCACCGGAATTTAGTCCCTCTCTTGGGGTACTGCCGGCGTAAAGGAGAGCTACTTTTGGTATATGACTACATGCCTAATGAAAGTCTAGACAAATACCTCTATGACCAACCAGCAGCCGCCCTCAATTGGAGCCAAAGATTTAGAGTCATCAAAGGCGTAGCTTCAGGGCTATTTTATCTACATGAAGAATGGGAGCAAGTTGTGATTCATAGAGATGTAAAGGCTAGTAATGTCTTGCTAGATGGTGAATTGAATGGAAGATTGGGGGATTTTGGCCTTGCAAGATTGTATGACCATGGAACAGATCCTCAAACGACCCACGTTGTCGGAACTCTTGGGTATCTCGCACCTGAGCATGCACGAACTGGGAAGGCCACGACAAGCACTGATGTGTTCGCTTTTGGGGCCTTCTTGCTTGAGGTTGCTTCTGGTAGAAGGCCAATACAGCCAACTGAGGATATAATCTTGGTTGATTGGGTGTTTAGTCGATGGCTTGGAGGTGAAATTCTGGAGGCAAGGGATCCCAATTTGGGCACAGAATATATTGCAGAGGAAATGGAATTGGTATTGAAACTTGGTTTGATGTGCTCTCTTTCTGAGCCTGCAGCAAGGCCAAGCATGCGCCAAGTAGTGCAGTTCTTAGAGGGGAATGTTCCTCTGCCTGACATATCACCACTTCGTCTTTCTGCAAGTGGCCTAACATTTTCAAATCGTGAAGGTTTTGATGAGTTTGCCAATTCTTATCCTTCTTCTATGGATAAGGCATTTGCACACTCGTCATCGGTTACAGGGACTTTCAGGTGGCCGTTAATTCTTACTTTTCTTCGAGGACCTATCAAGAACTCATGTAAGATCTATTTGGTGAATAAGAGGAGTTCCTGTATGCAATATATACATTACCTTATGAGTGGGTTTTTTCTATATAAAAGAAATTATGTAGTAAACTGCCTTTAGGAGATGTACATGAAAGATCACCTGCAAAACAATGATGCCAATTAAATAAAATGCATAACACTGTATATCTCCCTTTTGTTCATGTTGATGTATCACATAAGAAAGCAAACATGGTAACAAATCATGAAGCATCTTTACTAAGCATGAAGCAGGATGTAATGTTTAAAAGACATGCATGGTTATAGTTGGAAGTAGTACAGAAAGTTATCTGAATTAATCTGCCACGTACCAACTCTGTCTATCAAAGAACCAATTCGAGAGTTGGTTCTCGGCCATTGGCGACCGGTAATGGTTTTACAAAGAATCAGAGTGTTCAGGGCATTGATTGTTGGCCAACTTTATTCGAGTTGTCTAATTGTAAAGTGTCAACAAATTTGAGGTCAGTGGAGCACAAGGGTATCCCTTTTAATGGTCTGTAGTAACAACAATATAGGTTGATAGATAACCAGAACTTGAAGACGAGTAATTTGCTCCAACACATGGACACTTATGTTGGAGATTTTTTTTCTAATGTATAATTTTATGTCAACATACATAAATTTTAATCCAATTGTTAGATCAACTGTAAATTTTGCTAGAAATTTTCAGAGACCTTGGTTTCTTTAGGGTTAAATTTTGTAGCAATTGATAAAGGGAAGACTTTATGATGATGCTTAGAAGTTACTATTTGAAATTTGTTATATTTATTCTTTTTTCTATTTGGTTTAGAAATATTTTATTATTTTTTTCAGCTTTATTTAAGACTTTTTAGTGGTATATAAGCAACTTAAAAGAGCTATAATAAAGAGTTTTGATCAAAATATTTGTGTGATGAAATATTTAGTTATAAAATTTTAAATTAGAGTGTGGGAGATGACCCTATTCGACATAATTTTGTCTTGCTTGTTCTTCTATCTTTCTTGTGTTCCTTCCATTTGCTTTTAATGTGGAACTGGGCTTGGTGTGCACCATTCAATTGAATTTCTGGTTCTCCTGAAATTCCTCCTTGGAAGTGGGAATACATTCTATACATACAGAAACTTCAGAGATGAAAAATCCATCCTTGATAACAATACCCACTCCACTCACTGACAAAAGTTTGCAAGATTCCTCTATTTCCTTATCATTTTCATTCGGTTGATCCAAGCAAGTTAAGTTTAAGAGGCCCTGAGATTTAAGAAACAAGACTTCCTTTTATAATAATTGAACAATTATGCCGACATTTTTGGACCCCATAAATTTTATGACTTGTGTGTTTTGCGTTTGCCCAATTCAAGACAACCCATAGTGAATGACATGAAAAGAGAAGAAAATGATTCACACAACGTGTAATCGTACTCTATTCTGTCGAAAATCAGGTTGAACGATTTGAATTTGAGCGCCTGGCTTCTCCTCTATCTTTCTTTCAGCTTCTTCCGCTGTTAAGCCAACTAACTTAGGCTATGTTGTTTTTGCAGCAGGATTTGATCCCAACCCGTACATTTCTAAAACTTGTCAAAACCAAAGCATTCATAAATGGAAAACTTAGATATTGTCATAATCGTGTGTAAGGAAAAAAATAAGAAAAGAAAGTTAAAACATGCCATCGTTGTTAGCAAACGAAAAATATTATTGTCACTACACCATTAAATAGTTTTACCGACGGATTCATTCCGTCAGTGTAAAGCACACAATTCATCAGTAAATTTTTAGAACTCTCTATCAAATACCGACAGATATATTTCATTGGTAATGGTAATGATAAACACCGACGGAATATATCCGTCGGTGATTGTGGCATGGGTGGTAATTTTTTTGCAACTCTTGGTAAAATATCGACGACCTGGTTCCGTCTATAAGGCCGTCGGTATTTGTTGAAAATATTTTAAAAAAATATTTATTAATAGTAAAAAAACTAATTAACCAAATAAATAACCAAATAAAATTGTATTAAACATTAGAAATATAAAAATAATGTTAAATAATATTCATCCAAATATTCATTGCAAATTTAACGTGTTTCAAAAACAAAATTAAACTAGAATAACGATGAAGCTGGAGGAGGAGGAGGAGGAGGAGGAGGAGGAGGCTGGTTGTTCTCGGGATTGTATGGTCAAAAAAGGGGTTGCACATGTATCATCACTCATCCTTGATCTAATCTCCATGACCATTTGACGGAGTTGATCATAATCCGTCGAGAGTTGTTCATATTGTTGTTTCAAGGCCATGAATTCCTTGGACTAGATGCTCGATATTGATGGAGAGCTCCCAACGGTTGAGACATTACGGGTCGATCGCAAGTTTTCAGCCATAGTGTTGGAGAGCCCGTAAACCCGATTTTTATCGGGTCCACTAGATGATCCTACCTCCATCTACAAATCCGGATGGGTTGAAAGATCGTCCCCATATCTCTCCCTCAACCGGTTATTATAGGTCTCCTGAATTTTTTTTAAAAAAATCATCATATTCAATTCAAGAAAATAATAACTTACAAAATAAAATGATTGAACAAACATACCATGAAGTGTTGAGCATGGTTGTCCATAAACTGCTGCAACCCTTTTTGGCGATCTTGACTCCGCACTTGCGTCTCTACAAACAACTCCATTAGGCTCGGCTCATGTTCAAGAGACGTAGCCTGTAAGGAAAAAAAATGTTGCAAGTTAAATATATTTATACGAAACAACAAATTAATTAACGATATACTTCATTTAAATTAATCTTACCATTCGCTTCGCATGTGCACTGAATAGGACGGAGCCATCGGTGTGCGTGGTCACTGAACCATGAATTTTCCGGTTCTGGTTGTCAACACCTAACTGTGAGCGTTGTGAAAAATGCTCAAACATCACGTGCTCAATATATGTCGTCCATATATCCCCCGAGATGAATGGCGGTTTGAATTCCCTCCAAACCACCACCTCATTCCATCCTTCAAAACCATTATCTCTCGCAGATCTTTTTGTTTTTTTTTTTTTGTGTCATACCAAAAATCATGCAACCACTTCCATAGTAACAAATTAGAATTTATAACATAAAATTATAAAACAAAAATAAATATTATTTTTGATGTTACCTTGTTGCCGTGTGATTCTCCCGTACCCTCCTCACAACATTGTTGTTCGTGTTATTCCACTCAAATTTATGCTATGTAAATAAATAATTCATTTAAAATAAAAATAGTATAAGATATAAAATTATAAAAATAATTTATTAAAAATAAGCTGGAAATTAAAAGTTAACACCTACCTGAAATCATTGAAACCATGCATCGATATTAGGTCTCCACTCAGGATGTCTGGAAACCTAATTCCATTGAAACAATAAAATCTTCATCGACGATTTAAACGTCGATATTATTGTCTAGACAGGCTCGATGTTTGTGAACTTGAAATTAAATAAAATTAATAAAATATTAATTAGTTGTTCATAAATTATGTTATAAGTATAAAAAAACTAAAACCTAAACAAACTGACATTGAAAGGTCATCCTTCCATTGTGCCTAGTACTTACAGGTGAATTGACCCCGCTGTGAAGGCACACCGCCTATGCGATGTGAAACCGCGCTAGAAGAGGCAGCATCACAAGTTGGCGTAGATGCCTCGCCGTGATCAGCACCTAAGGATAAGTCCTCCTCATTGCTAGAAGAACTAGCTGCAACCATCTGCTGACGACATGCTGTATATTTCATTCTACGCATCTACACAAATTTATACGAATAATTACATAATTAACTTTGATTATTTAAAAACAATTCGGTAGCACCTCCCCTATACTAGAGACTACCCACAGTTTTCAAACCTGCAAATCTTTACAATATTCACAAACCAATTGACTCCATTGAAAAATCTTACATACAACCTAACATCTATAGAAATTCAACATTTATATATTTTCAATTAACATATATAAAAATGCATAAATAACAATTAAAATGAATGGAAATAATAAAAAACATAACAATCAATAATATAATAAAAATTGAGATAAAACAATGAAATTTAATTCTTCATTTCCAAATACCATTTCCATGGAAAATTCAATAATAACAATTAAAAGAGACTAAATTATCAAATAATTATTACAATACAAACAATTAAATAATTAAATTTCCATTCAACACATTTATATAAATTTTATATGAATAATTAAATTCAATTATTTAAAAAAATTCATCAGCACCTCTCCTATATTAGAGACTACCCACAGTTTTTATAATTACAAATATTGATAATTTTACAAATATTATAAAATCAACTCTATACAACTTAACATCTATAGAAATTCAATATCTATATATTTTCAACTAACATCTATACAAATTCATAAATAACAATTAAAATTAATTGAAATAATAAAAACATAACAAACGATAATATAATAAAATTAAGATAAACTAACTAAATGTAATTCTATATTTCAATTAACATTTTAAAGGTAAATTCAACAATAACAATTTAAATTTAACAAAATTTTCAAGTTATTATAGAAATACAAACAATAAAATAAGTTTAACAAATTTAAATACACCTTGAAAGCAATCAACAAATTAGTATATTACGCATGTCTTGTAGTTTCCTATTTTTCATCGACATCTATTTGAAATTCAATCTTAATTTTTTGCCACAACAAATATAGAAATGATAGAACATACTCGTTTTTGTTTTTTTTTTTTTTTTTTTTTTTTTTGCAAAGACTTATAATTATAATTAGGTTTTATACTTTGTTTGTTAGGAGGGTTGAAGGATGGATCAGAGGGGAGGGATTACTGAGGAAGCATTTAGCATCATTTGGCAAAAAGGATAAAGACATAAATTCAATCCTTCCTCACTTATAATTTCCAATCCTTTTAATTTGGGTTGATTGACTCTTATCCTTTCATTCATTTATAATTTATGTGCTTGATATTAGCCTTTTACTGCACCTTATTCTAGCGATTTTAATTTTAAGAGGCTAATTTAAGATATAATAAAGAATTAATGTTTTTTGTTTTATTTTTTCAACTTTTGAAAACACAATGTAAGAACCTATTCGTTTTTGTTTTTACAAAAATCATTAAAAAAGAAAAACTAACAATACATTTTGATTTGGTTTTAAAAGTTTTCATAGTTGGATTTAATACCATCAACTTATCATTTGGTAGCTAGATTGGATTGGATAAGTAAGGAAATAGGCTAGTTTCAAGTCCACGATAGATCAAAATATATTAGGTCGACCACCTAGAGCTCGAACTTTATCAGAGGCATCTGGAGGTCAAGCCAGGAAAAAGTCTTGAGCACTTATGGTCAGTATAGGAAGCCTTAATAGTTAAGGTTGATTGGAGTCCAAGGTGCCCAAATGTTAGACGGGAATCGAGTGTTCAGGATGCCTAATTATCTATCGAGACTTGTTTAGAGTTATAGTAAAGGTAACAGTTTAAATATATTAAAAAATTATTGTTGATACCAGAACATCAAAATAATTTAAAAAACATAAAAAAAAAATTATATTAACAAAAAAAAAAATAACCTTTTTGAAAATATAATTTATATGGTGTTCCCAAACATTTCTTTTTAAATGGTCCAATGCGCCAGGATTCAGGTAAGGGGTTGAGTCTTTTTTTGTTTATAAGCAAAAGTAATAAAGCCTAAGAAAGGCACAAACCACAACCCATAAGGACACATGGAAACAATTACATCATAACTCAAAAGACCAAGCAAAATAAAAAATCAACCAGGGCAGTAGTGGTAGAGTACTGTTAGAGATCCATGTCATGCTCGATTCTATCTCTTATCAATTACCAACAGTCTACTTCTTTAAGACATAAACTTTATATTCCTCACAAATTAATGAAATCAAAATATCAACCTTAACTTCAAAGAAGCTAGAAACCTGAAAATCTCCATGGTGATCATAGCATATGTAAGTAACCTGAAAAAAGAATTGTCAAAACTGTAACGTTTTGAATTAATAAAATGGGTAAATACAATAAAGCCCTTGAAGGCTTAAAGTGTGGGTATAAATAAATAAGGGTATTGTAGTAATTGTATAACATAATAAATATAAATAGAAAAGAAAAAAAAAAGAGAGATCTGAATTAGAGAGCAGAACCGTGAGAGAGAAGGGAGGAAGAAGAAGAAGAAGAGAAAAGAAGGGAAAATAAGGGAAAAAGGAAGAGATTTGGAGGAAATAAGTAAAAAGGTAAGATTATGTATAAATATGTGTTATTGAAGTTAAATTTTGGTTTTGATGAATGTTAGGGTTTTGAGAATTTGTGTTTTGGTTTAAATTGATGAATTAAATTGAATGATAGAGGTTGATTATTGTGGATATTTGATTATTTGAATGATTTTGAGAGATTGAATTGAAAGATGATGAGTTTTAGTTGTGATTTTGTTTGAATGGTGAAATTGTGCTAGAAATTTTGGAGAGAACAGTGGGGTTTCTGTTAAAATTCTGGATTGGAGGTTGAAGATGATAAAAATTCAATTTGGTCCCTCAATTTGTGAAAATTACAGTTGAGTCCCCAAACTTTGAAAAATTACAAATTGGTCCCTGGAGCATATTCCGAGATTCTGAATAGAATAACATATGAATTATGGGCAGAATTACTGTATAGATAAGAGAATTTAACATTTTCAATTTGGTCCTCCAATTTGACAAAAATTACAATTTGACCCTAAAAATTGGTAAAATTCCAGAATGGTCCCTGGAGCATAATGATACATCCTGGACAGAATTGAGGATTAATTAAGGTCATAATTTCAGTATATTCATGGATTTATGGCAAATTTCAGTTTGGTCCTCCATTAGATGAAAATTACAATTTGGCCCTAAAAATATGGAAAAATTCCAGATTAGTCCCTAGCTGTAATACTAGCTTTTTCAGATTATTTTGATGAATAATTAAGGGTTATTTAGTGAATTATTACCAATTTTATTAATTGTTTTTATTATGGATTAGATTTCGGAGAAACCATTAGATTTTGGGTTTTTTAGAAAATTAACTAGTTAGTTCAAAAACATATAGGGTTACGGTATACACCCTTAGTTAAGTGTATTAAATAGGTTAAATTTTCTTTTGAGTCGTTCTTGAATATGTCTCCTTTGTATTCAGATAATCCTGATATTCTACCGGCAGGACGTTAGTAGGATTTCCTTCGGTTTCAGCTTGTGAGTGTTGTTTGCTTTTGAGTCATGTGAGTGGATAATTTTCCATATGCATGAGAAATAGTATAAATATTTGATTTGTTAATATGAATTGAATCATGCTTCTTGATAATATATATGTTGATTACTATCTTGTTATGATAAAGCATGATCAATTATTGAATCTGAATTCTTGATATGAACCAAGATATATTTTGAATTGACTTCTGGATTGATAGCTCCTCATTTGATTTATGTCATGAGTTGAGCTTTGAGATATGAATATGTTTGTTAGATTATGATTATGAACCTATGGTATGTCAGTCAGAATACCCATGCTAATAGGGTAATGTTAGTCTTTGTGCACATCGTATCTGAACCCTAGTTGGTCGGGGGAGTCACCAACCTGTATGGACTGATCATCCCGCAGTACGGAGCCTCATGCTCATTGCATTTTGATTTTCTGACAAACTTTACCATATAATCTTCTTGTTATGGCATATTTGAGAAACCTTTCTATAATAACCTAGAGCCATACTTGTATATATATTTCTCATTACTGTATTACCTCGTGTGTGTATATTGAACGTTATCTACTCACTGAGTTGTTGAACTCACCCTCTCATTATTTATCCTTTTCAGGCTTATAGCTTGATAGCAGGTCACTTTTGTTGAATCTTCTGAACCTGCTTTTTGGTTGTAATTTGTACATTCCTTTTTGTCAAGTTAGTGCTCCAAAACTATGAATATATATGAACTCTTGTATTAAGACAATCGAATTATGTTATAAAGTTAGTTTTGTTGTTATTGCTGCGTTGAACAACTCTGATTGAGTTTTGAAGGATAAGTTTGTATGTAAGTTTGGGTTCGCATAGGTATGGAACCTTGGAGGGGAACCTTGCCTATGTGCCGGTCATGGATCCGGGATTCGGGTCGTGACAAACTTGGTATCAGAGCTTTAGGTTAAAGAAACAATAATATAATTAATTTCGTAATAAGTGGAGCATTAGGATTCGTATTATCTTGTTTGTTGTTTTTTTTTGAAATTTTTGAATTCTCATCAAGCATGTCTTCTTCCTTGTGATAGATATGCTTTCCTATAATTCTGTGATAATTATCATGTTATTGTTCTAGCATGACTTAAGTGCTCTCACTTTTATTTTTGGAAATGCCGAGGAATAGATGAATAGCTGATACTATTAAGGTAGATGATGATCAGGATGATATCCCTATTATGCAGTTGAGAACTGCAAGACAGAGAAGGAGGCGTGGTGCACCCGTGCCTCAACATGATGATGAGGTACCTCTACCAGTGGAGGAAGAGCCTCAGGAGATAGAAGAGGAAGATATGGTTGATGAAACAGGTGTGGGGGTAGCTAATCTTGAGCCTGTTACAAAGGCTCAACAACTTAGCCAGGTTGTGCGGACCTGGATAGAGTTTTCTATGGAGAGAGACAGAATGAGGGATTGAGATGTACCCTCGACATCCCACACTGTTCAAGGAGTTAATGTGCCATTGAATGACTTCATGAAGTTGGCACCTCCTATTTTTACTGGGATGGACAGTTCAGAGGATCCTCAAAGGTTCCTAGATGACATTTGGTGACGGTGTGAAGCTTTGGGATGTACAGACCACCGAGCTATAAGTTTGGCATCGTTCAGGTTGGAAGGAGATGTCGCAATCTCTTGGTTTGAGTCTAGGAAAAGAGCAAGACCAGTAGAGGCTTCGTGGACATGAAAGGAGTTTAGCTCTATATTCTTTGACAGGTTTCTCCCTCAGAGAGTCAGGGATGCTCGACTTTATGAGTTTGAGACGCTAACTCAGAGGAGCATGACAGTGGATGAGTATGATCTGAAGTTCACTCAGTTGTCTAGGTATGCAGAACATCTTTTACCCACCGAGGAGTGAAGGGTGAAGAGATTCATTAGAGGACTCAAATCCTCTATGTATATGGTGATGGTGCCACAGGTGTTTCCATCTTACTCCTCAGCTGTTGATAGCGCCAGGTTAATAGAGGCGCGTGAAATAGAGGACATGACTGCTGGCCAGTCTAAGAGTCCAAGAGATGAGGGTCAGTCTTTTAGGCAATATGGATTAAGTGCAGGTCCGTCTAGGGGACGAAGTAGCCGTTAGGGCTCATGGGTTCAGAGGAGGTTTAGACAAAGACCATCAGTTAGTGGCTCAGGTGGTCAGAGTGGCAGTAGTGGTACCCCGAGTTTAGTCCAGACTGCACCTCGTAGTTCATTTGTTTCACCTATGGATAGTTCTTCGTGTCAGCACTGTGGAGGAGGTCATACTAGTGCAGAGTGCTACAGAAGGAATATGGCATGTTTTAGTTGTGGCTAGATAGGTCATAAGATTAGAGAGTGCACGAGGAGACAGTTGTCCACTTCGGGGTTATCTGCTTTAGTCCAGCATCTTATTCAAGCACCATCGACGAGCCAGTCTATGGCTCATGGGAGCAGAGGTTTTGGTGGTCATGGTCAAAGAGGCCAGGGTGCAGGTGATAGAGGTCAGATACAACAGGGTCAGGGGCATGCCAGATTTTTTACCTTGACTCAGCAGGATGCTCAGGCATCCAACACAGTTGTTTCAGGTATTCTTCCTGTTTGCTCTTTTGAAGCAAAAGTTTTGTTTGATACGGGTGCAACTCATTCATTTATGTCTCCATATTTTGCTATGAGGTTAAATAAACAACCAACCTTATTAAAATCCCCCATTTCAGTCTCCACTCCCTTAGATGAGTTAATATTAGTAAAGTATGTGTATCTGGATTGTGAAATAAAGATTGGAGATAAGACCTTTATGGGAGACTTAAATGTCTTAGATATGGTTGATTTTGATGTGATTTTAGGAATGGATTGGTTGGCTAAGCATAGGGCTTCGGTAAATTATTGGGGTAAGAAAATAATGTTTGATCTAGATGAAGAAGTTGGGTTGGTATTTCAAGGAGATAAGATTGGGTCTCCATCAATTATGTTGTCGGCTATCTCGAGGAAAATGGCTCGAAAAGAGGTACAGTGCTACCTAGCATATATAGTGGATGTAGAGAAAGAAGTTCCTCAATTAGATGAAGTCCCTATAGTTAGAGAGTTTATTGATGTCTTTCCTGATGACTTACCTGGATTGCCTCCATATAGGGAGATTGAGTTTTGTATTGATTTGGTTCCGGGCACCGAAACAATATCAATGGCACCATATAGAATGGCACCAGCAGAATTGAGGGAGTTAAAGGAGCAGTTGCAGGATTTGTTGGATAAAAAGTTTATCCAACCAAGTGTGTCCCCTTGGGGAGCCCCAGTGTTGTTTGTGAAGAAGAAAGATGGGTCATTGAGGTTGTGTATAGATTATAGGCAACTGAATCGGGTGACAGTTCAAAATAGATACCCACTCCCTCGTATAGATGATTTGTTTGATCAGTTACAGGGTGCTTAATTCTTTTCTAAGATCGATCTTCGATCTGGGTATCATCAGTTGAGGATTAGGGAGGCAGACATTTTGAAGACAGCTTTTAGAATTCAGTATGGTCATTATGAGTTTTTAGTGATGTCTTTTGGGTTGACAAATGCACCAGCAGCTTTTATGGACTTGATGAATAGAGTGTTTGGCTAATTTATTGATCGATTTGTGATAGTTTTTATTGATGATATTTTGGTGTATTCGAGGTCTAGAGAGGAGCATGAGCAGCATTTGAGAATGGTGCTTCAAACTTTGCGAGATCATTAGTTGTATGGCAAGTTCTCAAAGAGTGAGTTTTGGTTGGAGAGTGTAGCATTTCTTGGGCATGTAGTGTCAAGGAATGGGATTGAGGTTGATCCTTAAAAGATTGAAGCAGTTAAGCAGTGGCTTAGGCCTACTTCGACGACAGAGATTAGAAATTTCTTAGGTTTGGCCAGCTACTATCGGAGGTTTGTGGAGAACTTTTCTCGAATTTCTGCACCATTGATTAAGTTAACGTAGAAAAATGTTAAGTTTCAGTGGTCTGAAGCTTGTGAGATGACATGACCAAAAGCTTGATGTCTTCTCCCAAGTGCAGGAGTGTCGAAGTAATAAATAACCCGGCAAGACCGGGGTCGAACCACAGAGAGGTTAATTGTATAAATTATAAATAACAACACAACAACAATAACAACAACAATAATAATAACAATAATAGTAATAGTAATAGTAATAGTAATAGTAATAGTAATAATAATACTTAGTACGTGGGGTTGTTATACCTGAGAATGATCTAAAAGATCGGGTCACAGGTTTCCAGCCTATATACTGAGTTTATGAAAAGATCAAAGAGATATATTATATAATATAAACAGAATGCAAATAATAATAATAATAATAATAATAATAACAAAAGAAGAAGAAGAAGATGAAGAAATTAATGAGAACTTTGAGATGAAAGATTAATGTAAAGATTAAACAACGATAAAAACAAATGTCAAGGTTAGAGGATCCACTAATGGTACTTCAAACAAGTATAAATATAAACTCTTATTACTCAATTGGAAACCACACATAAAGGAGGTTCCAATCAGATTATAAATTGTTAACATGATTACATTAGTTATCTTATTCGAATAAAGCTAATACTTGTAAATGTTGGTAGGCATTCATGATTATAACTTATGTTAACAACAAATCAAGTTCCTTTCATAGCTCAGGTGTCGGTTATACCATACAGTATGGGCTATGAAAGTACCAAGTATTTGTTGTACCAAGTGTTATACAACATAAATCTAGATTAACCATTTAACAAGCAAAGTATTAAAAGTGAACAAGATAACAAATATAAAACATGTTAGTATCCAACGTTAAGGTCCATGTTAAGTTTATATTATACTTATTCTTACACCATTAGTGTACCCTTTTCACCTTGACATAATTAACTTAGCTAAACATAATGAAAGAAAGAAACATAGATGAACAAGATAAGAACATAAATGAAAAAGAAGTTAACTAAGTAAAGGAAAGGAAATGAAGTGCATAAACTTGATATTAATGAAAGCAAAACATAAGCAATACAAAGAGAGAAAGCAAGAGCATGATCTTGATCTGGAAATCAAGATGCCTCAATACATGGTAAGTGCCTCCTTTTATAGGCCAAAATTTGGAACTATTGATTTGTTAATTAATTAATGAGTGGGTGGCCACATCTTGACTTGGTGACAATCCTTATCTTCTTGTCTGAACAAGACGTCATTGCTAACATCATAATTTGCCCAGAATCCTTAGGAATGTTCTAGGAAATTGTATCAGCTTTCCAACAAAAAAAAGATGAGGTCATTTGGACTTCTAGAACTCAAGATATGGGTTGAACACTAAATAGTGTCTGGGCTGCAGGACTGCTTCGAACTTCTTCGTTGTTCCTTCAGTTTGGACTTCAAAACGGCCTTTTTAAATCTTGGGCTCCCCATGAAAGTTGTAGGCCTTTGTCTTACCTTTCCATCCATATAAAATGAACCTAAATCCGAGATCTAGAGCTCCAGATATGATCCAATTACCGAGCAATGTTCCGGTTTGGACTGCACCGACATCTCTTTTCTAAGTTTGGCCATCTCTTTGTCCTTTCACTTTCAATACTTAAACTCATCAATCAATCCTTTTATTTATGTGATAGGCCTGCATTTAAGATGAGCATTTACCATAAATTAAGGTATCTTATAGTATCAAACTTGTTATTATAAAACATGCTTTAGTTAAGGAGTTATTGATACTTCAAGTGCAAAATTATGATATAAAACCTTGATAAACATGCACTTTTAAGTACTAATCAATAATAATAATACTCAGTATGTGGCATTGTTATACCTGAGAATGATCTAAAAGATTGGGTCACAGGTTTCCAGCCTATATACTGAGTTTATGAAAAGATCAAATAGATATATTATATAATATAAACATAATGTAAATAATAATAATAATAATAATAATAATAATAGTGGTGGTAGTAGTAATAATAATAAGAAGAAGAAGAGGAAGAAATTAATGAGAACTTTGAGATGAAAGATTAATGTAAGGATTAAACAATGATAAAAACAAATGTCAAGGTTAGAGGATCCACCAATGGTATTTCAAACAAGTATAGTATAAACTCTTATTACTCAATTTGGAAACCACACACGGAAGAGGTTCCAATCGGATGATTTGTCATTAATAGCTTATTATAAATTATTAACATGATCATATTAATTATCTTATTTACATAACACCAAACTTTTAAATATTGTCAAGAATTCATGATGTTAACAACAAATCAAGTTCCTTTCATAGCCCAGGTGTAGGTAATACCATACGGTTGGGCTATGAGAGTGCCAAGCATTTATTGTACCAAGTGTTATACAACACAAATCTAGATTAACCATTTAACAAGCAAGGTATTAAGAATTAGTAAGATAAAAAGATAAGACATGTTAATATTAAATATTAAGGTCCATGTTAAGTTTACACCATACTTATTCTTACACCATTAGTGTAACCTTTTCACCTTGACATAATAAACTTAGCTAAACATAATGAAGAAGAGAAACATAAATAAACAAAACAAGAACATAAATAAGATACAAGTTAATTAAGCAAAGGAAAGGAAATGAAAAGCATAAACAAGAAATTAATGAAAGCAAAACTTAAGAATTACAAAAAATATAAAGAGAGAAATAAAGAGCATGAACTTGATCTGAACAATCAAGCCCCAAAATAAATGGCAAATGCCTCCTTTTATAGGCCAAAATTTGGAATTATTGATTTGATGACTAATTGTGGAGTGGGTGGCCAACTTTTGACTTTGTAAAAATCTTTATCTTCTTGTCTGAATAAAACAAAAATGCTAGCATCAGAACTGGGTCCACTTGAAAACATGAAAGTTGTAGGAAATTGACTCAGCTTTCCAAGAAAAAAAATGGAGGTGATTTGGACTTCTAGAACGCCAGATATGGGCCAAACACTGAACAGTGTTCGGGTTGCAGGACAAATTCGGACTTCTCCGTTGTTGCTATAATTTGGACTTGGAAACAGCCTTCTTAGATCTTCATGAAAACATGAAAGTTGTAGGCCTATGTATTAAAAAATCTATGTAAAAATTTGAGATCATTTGGACATCTAGAACTCGAGATATGACCCAATTACCGAATAGTGTTCCAGTTTGGATTGCACCAACATCTCTTTTCTAAGTTTGGCCCTCTCTTTGTCCTTTTAATTTCCATACTTGAACTCATCAATCAATCCTTTGATTTATGGGATAGGCTTGCATTTAAGATGAACATTTACCATAAATTAAGGCATTTTATAGTGTTAGACTTGTTATTATAAAACATGCTTTAGTTAAGGAGTTATTGATACTTTAAGTGCAAAATGATGATATAAAACCTTGATAAATATGCACTTTTAAGTACTAATCACCCCCCCAACCAGCTTATTACTAGTCCCTAGTAATCAAAGCGTTAAAATAGAAAAACAATTTGCAAATTTCATAAAGCAAGGCATTCATCATTCAACTTCTATTAATCTATCCAGATAAATAAACTCTCATTAAATTCATATATCTGCTCAATACCTCTTAAACAAGATATTACTAAACCTTTCTTTTATGCTCAAAATATTAACATATAGTTATGGGGCTTTACATGGAAGAAAAACAAATTTTTTGCTCTAATTTTTAAGGTTAACTATCTTAGGTTGGGATTATTTTTTTCTTTTTCTTTTATTTATTTATTTATTTATATACACATACAACTTGAAACACAATGTATCTTTAACCCATGTAACGAGCTTTCGGCTAATGACTCCCAGACAAGTTGGTCTTAGGGCATTAGGTGTTGAGACACCCCTACGAGCTTAGTAACTCAGGTTGCAGATACTAATACGTAGATAGTGCAATGTTTGATTCCCTTAAGCTTTTCTCCTCAACCCATGTAACAAGTGTTGGGCTAATAGCTCCCAAGTCAGTTGACTTTAGGGCGTTAAATATTAAAACACCCCTTCGGGCTTAATTGCTTAGGTTAGGGAGGCTACGAAACCAAACTTATCTACCTTTTTATTATCATTATTGTTTGTTTTTGTTTTTGTTTTTGTTTTTGTTTTTTTGCAAATTATATACTATCTCTTTCCCTTAGTTGTTACCTTTAACAAAAGAACATAAACAATGTAATAATTCAATGTGCAACCCACAATCATATATTAAAGTGTGTGTGTGAAAATGAAGATTTAAAAATACTTGTTAAATGAGCATATGAGCAGAATCAAGTGCTACCAATACGAGAGTTTGTAAACCTGAATATTTCAAAAAGTATTTTGATAGACCTTGTTAAGAATGTTTACTAAGATGCGTCTCAAGAGTCACTTTAACAAAAGAACTCCTTTTACTCTGCCATCCTAGTAACAACAGTTTTGCAAATAGTTTATGAAATAGAAATCACAGTTTTTTTTTTTAATATATCAACTACTACCATTTTCCCCCAACCAAAATAAGACATTGTCTTCAATATCTTAAGTTAGAAAGATAGAGTATAGAAGACATCACCTGAAATAGCGAACACTGACAAACCTGAAACACACTTAAAAAAATAAAAAATAAAAACAACAAAACACAATAATAAAACCAAAAGACACAAATATTTACAAATGCAGGCTCAAATCCAATCTAATCTTTTTACGGCTTTCCTTAGTTGACCAATTTATGCGACTCATGGAAGGATTAATTGCAGGGATGAAAGATTGTAGTTAGTCAATCAATTGTTCAGCAGTAGCAGCAGAGATTATGATTTGTCGTGCTGAAGATGTTAGAAATTCCTGTTCCACAGCATGATCAAGAAAAGACAACAACTTATCATAAAAACCATTAACATTTAACAAACCTATAGGTTTATGGTGAATATGCAGTTGGGCCCAAGAGGAAATATGAAAGATCTCTTCCAATGTGCCCAGACCACATAGTAAGGTAATGAAGGCATCAACATGGTTAAACATTGCATTCAGTTGATCAGATATTGTGGGGACCTGTAATTCCTCTCTAATTGTTTTTCCAATGATGTCCACTTGTGCTAAAGCTTTGGGGACTACCCCCAAAACTTGACTACCTCCTAAAAATGAAGCTATTGACACTCCCCCCATTAACCCAAGGCTGTCTCCTCCATACACTAAATGAATCTTTCGCTCAGCTAGTACCTGACCAAGATGATTTGGTGATTCTAAAAACTCTTTTTCTTTCCCAGGACTGGATCCACCAAAAACACAAATATTGTTTATGTGATGACTTGAGGAACCTGTCATTTCTACACACTTCTATATTTGATGAATGTATAAGTAGAGTAGAAATGAAGGGAAAGAAGAGAAGAATTTATAGATAAGAAATTGAAAATGCAATCATACCACCTATATGTAGGCCAGTCGTAGTCTCACTCTTTCTCTATCTCTCTCTTTATTTATTTATTTATTTTGAAAAAGCATATGTATGTACAGGTAGTTGTGATTGTGGCTCATATCTTTCCTTGGTTTTACGTCCAAGAACGACTTAAACGCCCTATATGGGTCGGGGATAGGCTTCCCATCCAGTTTTCTTAAAAACTGGCAAACAGGGTCTTTTTTAGTCAGATTCCCAAGACTAAGTCGAGCATGTTCTTTATGGAATTGTGGCCATAAATCATGAATTGCACGATGCACATCTCCACTAGGGTGCGTCTCAAGAGTCAATAGAAGATTATCTAAAGACCCCTTACTTAGGCCATCCTTAATGAATTATATTTTATCTTCATGGTTTAGAGATATCATTCCTAAAGAACGACATGTCGCATTACAAGTCCATCTGGCACATCTATGACAGACTTTTAGTCGTTTTGCATGACGTTTCTTTACAAAAGTGCTCTTACCTGTTCTAGGCATGTATGAAATGAAAGAATTGGAAGACTCACCTAATAATCAGACCTTTGCTTCAATTAGCCAACTAATATCTTCAGGAATTCCATGGTTCATTAACAACCTCAATCTTTCACACCTAGCACGGTAAATTTTTGTAATCGCATTCTAAGACAGAGTGGGAAAATACTTTTTCAATTTTTTAAGAGTGGTGTCCATTTTCAACTAAGAATTGGGGGAGAGATTCAAAGAAACCAGAATGAGCAAAGAATTGCACAAATATATACACAGATATCAGTTATCATGGGAAACTGAAAGAACCGACTTAAAAGTCACGAAGTACCGTTATCTGCCATTTGACCGGGGTGAGAGACTAGAAAAAAAAAGTCACACAAAAACAATGTGAGAAAAAGAATCAATCTTTATATACAGGATCACCCAATTCAATAGAATCATTTTCAACTAAAAAATTGTCAAAATAAACTTTCAAATGATGGTCATTTACCTTGAAAACATTATCATTCTTTAGATTTTCAATATCATAGGCCCCATATGGATACACATGTTTCACAATAAAAGGACCACTCCATCTTGATCTTAGTTTTCCAGGAAATAAATCGAGTCGAGAATTATAAAACAAGACTTTTTGACCAACATTGAATGTTTTTCTCAGTATATTCTTGTCATGAAACTCTTTGAGTCTTGCTTTATTAATTATTGAATTGTCATATGCATCATTTCTTATTTCCTCAAGCTTATTTATTTGCAATTTTCGCAACTGACTAGCATCATCAATGTTTGAATTGAAAGCTTTAATAGCCCAATAAGCTTTATGTTCAATTTCCACAGGCAAGTGACAAGATTTTTCATATACTAGTCTATAAGGTGACATACCTAATGATGTTTTATACACACTTCGATAAGCCCAAAGTGCATCATTAAGTCTTAAAGACCAGTCTTTCCGATTAGGGTTCACCATTTTCTCTAAGATCTGTTTGATCTCCCTATTAGCAAGTTCTACCTGTCCACTCGTCTGAGGGTGATAAGGGGTGGCAACTTTGTGTGTGATTCCATATTTCTTCATTAAAGACTCAAATGGCTTGTTGCAGAAATGTGTTCCACCATCACTTATCATGGCTCGAGGGATTCCAAATCGACTTAAAATGTTTTCTTTCAAAAACTTTATCATTGTTTTGTGATCATTGGTTCGACTTGGAATTGCCTCTATCCATTTTGAAACATAATCTACTGCGACCAATATATACAAGAAACCAAATGATGGAGGAAATGGACCCATGAAATCTATACCCCAACAGTCAAAGATCTCAATAACAAGAATAGGATTTAAAGGCATCATGTGACGTTTCGAAATAGATCCCAACTTTTGACAATTTTCATAAGTCTTACAGAATGCATGTGAGTCTTTGAACATGGTGGGCCAGTAAAATCCACTTTGTAAGATTTTTGCAGTTGTCTTTCTTGATGAGAAATGACCCCCACATGCCTCAGAATGACAAAATTTAATGACACTACTTACCTCATTGTCAGGAATGCATCTTCAAAATATTTGATTAGGACAATATTTGAATAAATAAGGGTTATCCCAATAAAAGTTCTTCACTTCTTTCAAGAACTTTCTTTTGTCTTGGGTACTCCAATGAGCTGGCAATTGTCTTGAAACAAGAAAATTAACAATATTAGCAAACCAAGGCATTGTAGAGACAGAAAATAAAGATTCATCAGGAAAGTAGTCATGGATTGGTGTGATGTCAGATCTCGAATCGGTTGTCAATCTTGACAAATGATCTGCGACAATATTTTTGGTGCCTTTCTTGTCTTTGATTATGATATCAAATTCTTGAAGTAACAAAATCCACTGCACCAATCTAGCCTTAGAATCTTTCTTAGAGAGAAGATATTTCAGTGCTGCATGATCACTAAAAACAACAATAGGTGAGCCAACAAGATAAGATCTGAACTTGTCATATGCAAATACTACTGCAAGTAATTCATTTTCAGTGGTAGTGTAATTAATTTGAGCACTATTTAAAGTTTTACTTGCATAGTAAATCACATAAGGTTTCTTATCTTTTCTTTGTCCCAAGACAGCACCCACGGCATAATCACTAGCGTCACACATTATTTCAAAAGGTAGTGACCAATCAGGAGGTTGAATGACAGGGGCAGAAGTAAGCAAGCTTTTAAGTTTAACAAAGGCTTTTTCACATTGTTCAGTCCATTCAAAAACATTTTCCTTTGTTAGAAGGTTACACAATGGTTTAGATATTACATTAAAATCTTTGATGAACCTTCTGTAAAAACCAGCATGTCCTAAGAATGATCTAACATCTTTAACAGATTTTGGTGTTGGTAAGTTGGCAATTAACTCGATTTTAGATTTGTCAACCTCAATTCCTTTCGATGAAACAATATGACTAAGTACAATACCATTTGTTACCATAAAGTGACATTTTTCCCAATTTAGTACAAGATTCTTCTCTTCACACCTGTTCAAAACCTTTTCCAAGTTAGTTAAACAATCATCAAATGAATCACCAAAAATAGAAAAATCATCCATAAAAATCTCAAGAAAACGTTCAACCATATCACTGAATATGTTAAGCATGCATCTTTGAAATGTGGCTGGCGCGTTACATAATCCAAAAGGAATTCTTTGATATGCAAAAGTACCAAATGGACATGTGAAAGTAGTCTTCTCTTGATCTTCCAATGCTATTTCAATTTGATTGTAACCTGAATAACCATCTAGGAAACAATAAAATTCATGACCTGCAACTCTTTCTAGGATTTGATCCATGAAAGGTAAAGAAAAATAATATTTTCTAGTCATTGAATTAAGTTTCTTATAGTCAATGCATATGCGCCAACCAGTAATAGTCCGAGTTGGAATGAACTCATTTTTCTCATTTGTTATCACAGTGACTCCAGACTTTTTGGGTACAACCTGGGTAGGACTTACCCATTTGCTATCAAAAATAGGATAAATAATTTCATTATCTAGAAGCTTAATGACTTCATTTTTCACTACTTCTTTCATATTAGGATTAAGTCTTTGTTGCATTTCTCTAGATAGTTTAGCATTTTCCTCCAAATAAATCCTGTGTGTGCAAATCAAAGGACTAATTCCTTTTATATCAACTATGGTCCATCCTAATGCGTTTTTGTGCATTTTCAGAGTCTGTAATAACTTACCTTCTTGATATGCATTAAGTTTGGAAGAGATTATTACCAGAAAAGTTTCATTTTCTCCAAAAAAATGAGTATTTGAGATTGACTGGTAATGGCTTCAAATCAGGTTTTGGTGGTTGAACACTTGAAGGTATGGACTCAATTGATTATGGTGGCAGTTCTTCAATTTGTGGTCTCCAATTACATGCCTTTGCTTCTTCCTGAAAATAAACCATTTGTAACTCGTCAGGTTCATCAATCTCAGTTTCACTAGAAGTGGTTTGAAATTGATCATGAACTAATTTTTCAATAAAGTCCACTTCTTGTAAATCATTATCATCTCCAGGTTGCTTGCAAATGTTGAAAATATTCATCTCCAATGTCATGTTTTCAAATGATAGCTTCATCAGTCCATTCCTACAATTAATCAATACATTAGAAGTTGCAAGAAATGGATGTCCTAAAATAACAGGAATTGAATTACATGCTTCAACAGGTTGTGTATCCAAGACAATAAAATCTACAGGGTAAATGAATTTATCAACTTGTACTAACACATCCTCAACTATTCCTCTAGGCACTTTTACAGATCTATCAGCAAGTAAAAGAGTTACAGAAGTTGGTTTTAACTCACCTAGATTGACACTTTAAAAAACCGAATATGGAAGTAAATTCACACTAGCTCCAAGATCAAGTAAAGCTCTTTCAATTTTATGTTCTCCAATAAAGTAAGAAATTGTAGGACAACCAGGGTCTTTATATTTCAAAGCATTATTGTTCTAAAGAATATCACTTACTTGTTCGGCTAAAAATGCTTTCTTTTTCACATTCAGTTTTCTCTTCACAATGCATAGATCTTTCAAAAATTTAGCACAGGAAGGTACCTGTTTAATAGCATCCAACAAATGTATATTGATCCTTACCTGTTTGAAAGTTTCAAGGATTTCAGAATTGTGATTGACTTTCCTTTGTTTGGTCATGGCATGAGGAAATGGAAGTACTGGCGGAGAATCAGTCTTTTCTTTACAATGTTCAGATTCAACCCCTTCCTTACCCTCAGAGATTGACTCATCATCTTTCTCACAAGGTTCAAGAGTGGATTTTTCAATAACCTTACCACTGCGAACAGTGATGACTGATTTGACTTGATCCATATGTTGGCTTCCGGAACTACTTGCATTTGCATTTGCATTGTATTGCCCCTTTGGATTTTGCTGTGGTTGAGATGGAAACTTACCTTTCTCTTGAAAACTAAGAGCAGATGTTAACTTTACAAGAGTATCTTTAAAATCTGTCATGCCTTGAGCAAGTTGAGTGTTGATTGCCTCTTGCTTTTCAATGAATGCATATAATGTTTCCTCAAGATTTCTTCTAAAAGGTGGAGCATAAGGAGGTGCATATCCATGAGAATTTTGGAAATTATGGTGTGCCTAAAATGGTGGCTGTGAAGTTTGTGCATTGTTGTTATCACTCTTCCAACTGAAATTCAGGTGATTTCTCCAACCAGGGTTGTATGTTTGCAAGTATGGGTTATGATTGGGCCTTTGGAAACTGTTTAAAGCATGGGCTTGTTCATGGAGGCATTCCTTGAAACAAGGAAAAGTTGGACAATCATTGGTTGCATGTTCATTTGTTTCACAGATTTGACACACAATGTCTTGAATAGATTTTAATTGACCACTCTTTTTCAATTCTAGTGCCTCGACTTTTCTAGTTAAAGATGCAAACTTGGCTTGGAGGTCATGATCTTCTCTAAGGTTATACATACCTCCACTAGATGTATGAGGTTGGGTTTTACTTGGTGCCTTATAAGTACCCGTAGTGTCCCAATTTTATGCATTTTCAGCTAGCAAGTCTAGGTACTCCATTGCTTCATTAGGGTCTTTATCTTTAAAAGTTCCATTGCACATCAATTCAACCATTTGCCTATCTCTAGGTGTTAAACCTTCATAAAATTATGAAACCAATCTCCATGTTTCAAAACCATGATGAGGGCAAGTATTAAGCAAGTCTCGATACCTATCCCAACATTGGTAAAATGTTTCACCTAGTTTTTGAGTGAAAGTGGTGATTTGTCTTTTGAAATAGTTGGTTCTGTTAGATGGAAAAAACTTCTTTAAAAATTGTTGTTGCATTTCATCCCAAGTATGAATGGATCCTGACCTAAGATTTTGTAGCCATGTTTTAGCTTTATCTTTTAATGAAAAAGAAAAGGAAAAAGCTTTAATCTAATGGTATTCATGCTACAATTTAAGTCATTATAGGTGTTACAAACTTCTTCAAAATCTCTCAAATGCAAGTATGGATTTTCTATATCTAAGCCATGAAAAGAAGGTAAAAGTTGAATAATGTCTGGCTTAAAATTAAAATGGGATGCATCATGAGGGAAAACTATGGATGAGGGTGCACTTGTTCTTGTGGTATTCATGTGGTCTCTAAGTGTCCTAACACGGTTATTCTCATTATTCTCATTATGAAGTGACTGGTTATCTTCTTCGGCCATATTTTCTAAAAATGATGAGGATACCCTACAAAGTCTACCACTTAATGTACGTGACCAAACACTCATGCACGTGTAGAAAGAGAATAAAAGGAAGAAGAAAACAAAAGAAAAAAAAAGAAAAGAAAAGAAACAAAGTTAGATACAAGAAAAGTGAAAAGCGAAAACAAAATAAATACTATAATTTGTACAAGAATTTACCTCCCTGGCAACGGCACCAAAAACTTCACACGACCAAAAGATTGATGTCTTCTCCCAAGTGCAGGAGTATCGAAGTAATAAATAACCCGGCAAGACCGGGATCGAACCACATAGAGGTTAATTGTATAAATTATAAATAACAAGACGGCAACAACAACAACAACAACAACAACAATAATAACAATAATAGTAGTAGTAGTAGTAGTAGTAATAATAATACTCAGTACGTGGCGTTGTTATACCTGAGAATGTCTAAAAGACCGGGTCACAGGTTTCCAACCTATATACTGAGTTTATGAAAAGATCAAAAAGATATATTATATAATATAAACAGAAATAATAATAATAATAATAGTAATAATAGTAGTAATAATAATAATAATAATAGTGGTAGTAGTAGTAGTAATAGTAGTAGTAGTAGTAAAAAGAAGAGGAAGAAATTAATGAGAACTTTGAGATGGAAGATTAATGTAAGGATTAAACAATGATAAAAACAAATGTCAAAGTTAGAAGATCCACCAATGGTATTTCAAACAAGTATAGTATAAACTCTTATTACTCAATTTGGAAACCACACACAAAGGAGGTTCCAATCGGATGATTTGTCATTAATAACTCATTATAAATTATTAATATGATCATATTAATTATCTTATTTACATAACACCAAACTTTTAAATATTGTCAAGAATTCATGATGTTAACAACAAATCAAGTTCCTTTCATAGCCCAGGTGTAGGTAATACCATACAGTTGGGCTATGAGAGTGCCAAGTATTTGTTGTACCAAGTGTTATACAACACAAATCTAGATTAATCATTTAACAAGCAAGGTATTAAGAATTAGTAAGATAAAAAGATAAGACATGTTAATATTAAACATTAAGGTCCATGTTGAGTTTACACCATACTTATTCTTACACCATTAGTGTAACCTTTTCGCCTTGACATAATAAACTTAGCTAAACATAATGAAGAAGAGAAACATAAATAAACAAAAGAAGAATATAAATAAGATACAAGTTAACTAAGGAAAGGAAAGGAAATGCAAAGCATAAACAAGAAATTAATGAAAGCAAAACTTAAGAATTACAAAAAATATAAAGAGAGAAATAAAGAGCATGAACTTGATATGAACAATCAAGCCCCAAAATACATGGCAAATGCCTCCTTTTATAGGCCAAAATTCAGAATTATTGATTTGATGACTAATTGTGAGTGGGTGGCCAACTTTTAACTTTGTGAAAATCCTTATCTTCTTGTCTGAATAAAACAAAAATGCTAGCATCAGAACTGGGTCCACTTGAAAACATGAAAGTTGTAGGAAATTGACTTAGTTTTCCAGGAAAAAAAATAGAGGTGATTTGGACTTCTAGAACTCCAGATATGGGCCAAACATTGAACAATGTTCGGGCTGGAGGACAGATTCGGACTTCTCCGTTGTTGCTATAATTTGGACTTGCAAACGGCCTTCTTAGATCTTGATGAAAACATGAAAGTTGTAGGCCTATGTCTTAACAAATCTGTGTAAAAATTTGAGATCATTTGAACATCTGGAACTCGAGATATGACCCAATTACCGAATAGTGTTCCAATTTTGACTACACCAACATCTATTTTCTAAGTTTGGCCCTCTCTTTGTCCTTTCAATTTCCATACTTGAACTCATCAATCAATCCTTTGATTTATGTGATAGGCCTGCATTTAAGATGAACATTTACCATATATTAAGGCATATTATAGTATTAGACTTGTTATTATAAAACATGTTTTAGTTAAGGAGTTATTGATACTTTAAGTGCAAAATGATGATATAAAACCTTGATAAATATGCACTTTTAAGTACTAATCACATTACATAACTCATTTGCAATATGTCGATGACTCTCTGATTTTCCTGCCAAATGATTTTCCCTCTCTTCTACATGCTAAGAGGATACTTCGTTGGTTTGAGATCATTTCCGGACTGAAAGTTAACTTCTATAAAAGCTCACTAATAGGTATCAACTTGGACAACAACTACACCTCTAGCCTAGCGAACTCAGTTTTTTGTCGTAGTGATACTTTCCCGATCAGGTACCTTGGACAACCTCTTAGAGCCAATCCCAGCAGACTCTCTACTTGGAAACCAGTGTTGTCCACCATCAGAGCAAAGCTAATCACATGGAAAAGGAAGTTGTTGAGCATGGCGAGAAGGTTATGTCTAATTAAATCAGTCTTGAGCTCTCTTCCTTTGTTCTACATGTCAGTTTTTGCTATGCCAAAGGGTATTATTAAAGTCATCTTTTCTCTGGAAAGGAACCTCAACATCTCATGGCCTTTTTAAGGTGGCTTGGCACAAGGTAATAAAGAATAAATCTTCTGGTGGTCTCGGGCTGGGATCCATCCATAACAAAAATCTGGCTTTGCTCTTTAAATGGCTATGGAATCTGGATAATGGGGTGGCAGGAGGCTGGCAAGAACACATTCTTCTAAAATACCGACCTCACTTTATAAATGGTATCTTTGAGTTTACAGGTTCTTTATCTCCAACTTGGCATGGCATTGTTTCAACGATCTTCTCAACACAAAACATAGCCAATCTTTTACATGCAAATGTTGGGTTCAAGGTGGGTGACGGGAGGAACATCCGGTTTTGGATTGACTCTTGGCTTGGCTCTGCAACCACTCTCCAGTTCTTATTCCCTAGACTTTATAACCTCTCCTTGCAGCAAAACACCAGCCTTGCAGATATATACAATTTGACAGATACATCTTTCAACCTATCTTGGAGAAGAACCCTTCGGCCTTGTGAGAATTGCATGAGGGAGAGCTTGATCGCAAAGGTGCAGCGTGTTCTCCTTTTCTCAGATGGTGCAGACCGCAAGTTCAACAGCTCTGGCATGTACTCAGCTCAATCAGATTGCCTCTACTTTGATAGTCTATCGACCACTGAAAATAATCACTCCTCTATTCTGCTATGGAATGGTTATGCCCCTCCAAAAGTGGATGTGTTCATATGGCTTCTTCTTCATGGCAGTTTGAGTACAAGAAGTTTTTTAGCTGAGAGGAGAAACATTAATTATAAGGAATCTCACTACCCATTCTATTGCAAGGAAACTGAGACAATTAATCATCTTTTCCATTGGTGTCCTATAACATGGTCTCTTTGGGGTCATTTCTTGAAATGGTTTGGGTGCTCAGGTTGTCTGTACAAAGACCCAAATCAAAATCTACAGGAATGGTCCGGATTGATTAATGGAAATTTTCAACGACGTGCTATTACCCTCCTCTATAAAGGTCTGTACTGGTCAATTTGGATAGCGCGCAACTACCTAATCTTTGAATCCACAGCTCCGGATTGGGATATGATTTTTGATCTCACCTTGCACCGTTTGACTTTCTAGTTGAAGTCCTCAGTTACAAATTTCAGCTATACATGCTCAAATCTTTTTAGAAATCCTAAATGTATTATGAACTGGACTAACTAATTAAGTCCCTCTTCGCTTTGGTCTTTTCTTTTCTTTTATATTCCCATTGTATTCTATCTTTTGTTCAACCCCACCTACTTGATGGGGCTGCTTAATTAATATATAATTCTCTCGTTTACTATATAAAAAAAAATAGATGGTTGAACAATTGATACCAAACTCAATATCAAACCTCAATAGTGCTAAATTTGAAAAATTGGAACAACTTTTTGATAAGGTTTTGTGAGACTTATACATAAAATATAGAAGTCCAAGCTTTTGTTAGGTAAAAACTTGTAGAGCAATATTGTTTCATCTCTTTGAATGCAGCATCCAAGAAGCCTCACTAGATTCCAGTGTTGAAGTTTCACAGTAACTTTTACTTCATTTTTTAACTCATCAAGTCCTTTGTCTTGAACTCTTATAGAGCCTTTTGACAGCTATTTCTTATCCATGAATGTTCAACGCAAATAATGACTCAGCACCCTAGGAAAATCCTGTGTTGTATTTCTTGAAGAAGTTTTTCTTATCACTTAATTTTTTTTTTAAGAAAAAATCATGGCTTTTTTTAGTTTGTTTTTTATAGAGTTATTCCAGTATTATAATCAAGGCTGTGAATTTTATGGATTAACTTGAATTGACTTGAGTTATTTTTAATTTTTTTTTATTAATTTATGTTCTTTTCAAATTTATAGTTCGGCAATAGGTTGGTTAAGAACCAGTATTTAAGTTTTTTTATTTGTTTTCTACGTGGTAATCTCATTCTCATGACTTTGATAGTGGGTTTGGCTTGTTTACCTAGGTTTACGTGATTTTTTTAAAATTGATTTTTTCTAGGGTTTAAGGGCTTTTTAGTCTCTTAACTTTTTTATTGCACAATAAAATGAAATAAATACATTTAAAAAAAATACAAAAAAACTAGGTACATGTCACTTAGCATATTTTGATTAAAAAGATGCAATAATAGGATGATAGGACATCTTTCTTCCAAAAGGGTCATTGTCGCGGGGGCGACATTGTCTGGCAACGACGGAGGCTCTCTGTCGTGCCTCCTGTGTGAGAGGTGTTGTGCATTGGGAAAGGTTTTTGGATTTAATCATAAAATTATGATTAATGTTTAGGAGTCGCCACCTAGTATTATGGTCACTAGGAACCTATGGTCTGCGAGAGTCTGAGTAAGGGACTGGTTGTGCAAAGGAAGACGCATCACCCCTAGTGCACCCTACCTAAGGTAAGCTGCATTGTTGTTTGATTGTTTTTTCTAGGTTGGGTTTTAATTCGTTGGTCTTTTCTAAGGCTTAAGGTAGATCTCTCTTCATGAGAAAGTCTCTACCTTATTGGATTAAATCCTGACCGTTCTAAAGTCTGCATATTAGCATCCCATTTATTTACATCTTGTATCTTTAATACTTGAGGGTGTACTTTATCGTGTAATTTTACACCCCACAAATATTAAAGTCTACATCTAGACCTTAAGAAAATATTGGAAATTTTTTTTGACATGTTGGCCAAATCCTAATGGATAATCATAAACTGGTTATGATATCTATTTTTTATTTTTGTTTTTATTTTATTTTATTATTATTTATGCAAAACATGCTTGGAAAAATTTTAGGATTGGCTGTATGCAATGAAATATTTTTTTCTTTTTGAAAATGTTTTGATTTTTTTTTGAAATATTTCGAAGAAAATCGGATATTTTAATACCGGATTTATATTTTACAGTATAAATATACAACCCGATATTGCGCAAAATTGGTAGAAAAATATTTGAGAAAATCACAATTATTTTCAAAGGATTTTTGAATTTTTTTGGAATTTTTTTCGTTTTTTTTTATTATTTTGTTTAAAAGAAAATATATAATATAATATTATATATTGATTAAACATTATTAAAACCGGTGGGTCGGACCCAAAACAGGCCCATGAGCAAGTGGGCTGATACCAGCCCAACATATCCTTCTCTCTGTATTTTAGGAACGGGCTGGACCCGGCCTAGCCAACTGGGCTGGGCTAGGGCAGGTCTAGCCCGAAGCAACTTAGTCACTGGGCAGCCCAGTGACTAAGTTGCACGAAACAGTGCAACGTGAATTATAATTCTCGTTGCACTGTTCACGTGCAGCAATGGCAGTGAAAGGAAGAAGGAGAAGAGAGGAGGGAGACTTACCTGGCGCTGAAGGAGCTGACAGCCTAGCTGGTGGCGCCCAGTGCGGCTGGAAGTGGAGAGGCCAGCGGCTAGCTCTGGTGGCAGCTGGAAGAAAAAGAAGCAGAGGCTTGCAAAGGAGAGGGGAAACTCGCGGTTGGAGTTGTTGGAGTGGCTGAGGAGAGGGTTGCTACTTGCTACTGTCCTAGTGGCCTTTGGGAAGAACCAAAGCTTTTGAGCGAGGTGGTTACTACGATTGCTGCTACTGCTACTGTTGGGGCCACAGTTGCAGAGAAGAAGCGTTTTACAAAGGAGAGAGAGAGAGAAGTGGTACAACCACTGTGGGTGATGTTTTGACGGCTGCTTGAGGTGGAGATGATGGTGAGAAGATGAGTGATGGTGGTGGTGGTGGCTGAAGGCCACAGCAGAGAGAGAAAGAAGAGAAAGGGCTGGTTGCAGGAAAACGAGCAAGGAAGGTTGGTTTTCGGCCAACTTTGCATTCAATTTTCTTCACCCCCCAGGCCATCAAATCTGCCTCTATTTATAGGTGGTGGAAGAGGGCAATCTTGTCTACATTGGAAAAAACTTTCAGCCCTTGATTCGGTTGGGAAGGATCCTAACCGTTGGCTTAAAGTGAGCATCATGAGCTGTTCAATTTGCAGAAAAAGGCTGCCCGAGTTAGCCTGTTTAGGTCGGCGTCGGCGTCGTCTCGTTGACATTTACACTAAAATGTTCAGTTGGGGTTGTAAAGAAACTGTGGGGGATCATTTGCGTGCACGTCTAGTTAGATTTGATGGAGAAAAGAAGCATTAAATACGCCTGAAAAGTAGCCGCTTGGGCAGCATTCACGGGCAAAATCGGGGAAGATAATGAACAATGTCAGACGACGCGTTGTCTATTTTTTTTCTTTTTTACACAAAACAACGCCGTTTCAGGTTAAATTAAGGATTTAAACTGATTTTCAATTTAGTCCTCAAGCTTTCAATGGCTTTCAATTGAACCCCCTAATTGACCATAAACTTCTGATTTAATGCAATTAAGCCCTTGATGAACTTTAATTGGAACCCTGAAGTTACGCGCCTTTTACAATATGGTCCTTGGTCTCGGAATTTGCCAATTTAACCCCTAATTGACCATCAAACTTCTAATTTCTTCAATTTTGCCTCCCAGTTTTTGCCAGTTAAACCCCTATAGTTTGGCACCTTTTGCATCTTAGTCCTTGGCTTGTGAATTTTTATCAATTTAACCCTTAATTGACCCAAAACTTCAATTTTCTTGCAATTTGGTCCCTAATTTCAACCAATTAACTTGGTAAAAATTAAATTTGGTCTCTTAAAATTTCAATCTTCTCAATTAAGCTCCAAACTTAATTTTTCACCAATTAAGCCCAAAACAAAATTAATTTGACCCATTTAAAGTATAATTAAGTCCTTGCACTTAATTAAATCCTTTAATTGGACCCAAATTAATTCTTAAACATAATTAAAATTTAATTTGGCCCATGATTAAATCAAATTGGCCTCTTAAAAATTTAATTATGTCATTGGACTTAATTTTTATTGCAAATTCGTCTAATAATCATTTAATCTTTGACTTCAATTTGCATTTTTTTTTATTTTGGGGCATAATGGGGTACAATTAGACCTTGAATTTCCTCCAAAAAACAAATTGCAGCTTGATTCCCCAGCTTGCTTTCTCCATATTTCCAACCTTTGTTTTATTTTTTTATTTTTATTTAAAAAAAAAAGTTATTTTTAGGGAATAACCTAGAATTGAGTTATGACAGTCACAATGGAATTAGATCTCAAGTAAGAAATATTCTACTAGTGAACTTAAAAATCCTAGAAGAGGCAGCAGCAACTATTTGAGCATATGCAAACTGTACATTTACATAAATTACTGCCCTAATAATATGCTACATATTGGATTCAAATAAAATGGACTAAAAAACCTCATAGAAGATAGGCCTAAAAAACACCCCTTGGGCTCGGGCTACTAAGCTCAAGGCCCAATATACAGTTGGGGCTCAAGGAGCATGGGCTCGAGCATGGCAGCCTGAGCCCATTCTAGGCATAGGTGCATGGAGCCAAACAACATGCTCGAGCCCATTTTGGGATAGGCGCACACCTATCCTATTGTGCATGTTGTCATTCCCAGTAGGTGCTAAGTATGCGTCCAATGCCTAGTAGAGAGGTTAGGCACCTTAACACCCCCCTAGACTCGGGCATGCACCCAAGCCCAATATGCTCGGGATCAGGAGTGCTTCTCGAGCCTAACACACTTGGGTCCAAGCAGTGCGCCTGAATCCATTTTTCATTTCAAATGAGCTCAAGCCCAACACCTGCTAATGATTTTTTCAAGATATCACACAAGTCCATTAGTATTTTATATTGATCTAATATGTAATATTTTGAGCATAATACAACTCAAAATATCACAAGAATGAAATTACACTTCAGCCCCTCATCTCCATAAATGAATAAGATTTATAGGTTATAAATACGTCATGAATCCTTCAAGTCAAAGGTTCACAATCTCTTCATTCTTAACATTTTTAACATAAATATTTTTACAGTCTATTTTTCTAAAATATCGTTTCACCTTTTCTCTGTACAAAGTTACCCAGTTTACCATTAGCAAGTCCCTACGTCCATAACAAGGAACCTTTGCTCGTGCCAACTACCAAACTACCTGGTTTACCAAGCACCACTTGATACTACCACAACTATTGATCACTTGATTTATTAGACATCATCTACTACTAGCACACTTATTAGTCATTTGGCTTATCGGGCACCACCTACTGCCGGTTACCAACTCTCTAGATTTTCTATATCAAGCCACCAGATACCATGACTACTTTTTCTCTAGGTGCTTCACCTTGTAGCACCTTTAGGAGTGAGTTTCAATCTATTTTTTGTTAAAATTTGAAAAAAAATTTTGCTTCAAATTATTTTTCTAGTGTTTTTGGATTGTTTTGATGTGCTGATGTCAAAAAGAAATTAAAAAAATAAAAATAAAAACATTATTTTTTGATGCTTTTTCGAGTGAAATACACTTTAAAAAGCAAACCGATACCATATTCTCAAACACCCTCATAGTCTAATTTTCTACTTCAACTTTTCTTTAACTTGATTAAAAGAAGAAATGACATATGTTGTTATGTTACGCAAGAGGTGGTTCCCTTCGTAGGTTTCACAGATATTTGTTTCTTTTCAAGATGAATTATAGATTATTATAGTTGAGTTTTCTATAATATTTTTTTAGGGTGTTTGGAAATGTGGTAGGGGTTGCTTTGTAAAAGTTTCTTTTCACTTGGAAATGCATCAAAATAATATTTTATTATTATCATTTAAAAATCATTTTCTTATATCAACATATGAAAATGATCTAAAAATATAAAAAAATAATTTTAAACAAAAATAAAAATTCAAATTTTGCCCAACTCTTATTTATAACGCATTACCAAACATGGGTTAGCATCTTAGTTTTTGCCGATGAGTTGGAAATTGATTTATCTCTCTTACATTAGATGTCATATTTTAGTCCATTTATACATCAGTAAATGAAATTTTGATCTTTATATAGGAATGTCTATTAGAAACCAAGTCTCTCATTTGTTAAGGGGCACTTGTGGAAATTGCATCCATAAACAAATTCAGTTGTTTGTTGGTTCTTCTATGCTTTTTTTAACCATTTTGTTTTAAGTGGAATTATCATAAATTTATAAAATTAGTCAAGATCCTTTCCAAAAACAACTCTACCGATCATCATATCGTTTATAACATTTGTACTTCAATTATTCGATTCAAGACTATTATATAACCCACAGTGTATCCAGGGCAAATAGCTATTTACATGAAATTAGCATTTTTTTTCAAGGAGGTTTTAGGCTCTTAGTGGGGTGTACATGTATGAATGTATGAATCCTCAGACTTTGGATCAACCTTATTTTTATTATTATTATTTTTATTAATGTAGCTAACTGAGCCAATTTGCGCGTACCTTGACTAATTTTACAGGCCCTGAAGTTAACGACCATGTAATCCTCCAATGACCTTGAGGGGACTCGAACTTGTGACCATTAAGGAGCAAACTCAAGACCTGACTAGTTGAGTTACCCCTCAGGGTTTTAGTGCAACCTTATTTTATTTTATTTTTATTGATCAAATGTAAGTAATATAAAAGATAAAAAAGAAACAGAGTCGGGAAGCTAGCAAATCACATATACAAATATGTAAAACCTAAGGGAACATCTTCCTAAGAAAAGCAAATTAAGCTAATATATACAGATTACAATGCAAAGCTGAAGGGTAAACAAGATCCCTTAACATAAAAATATAAACAAAATTGGTTAACTAAGGAACCTATAACTAGAACAGGTGTTGAAGTTAACTAACAAAAGAGCCATGCAGTGCCAAAAAATCCAGCCACAACAGCATATCAAGAAGAAAAGAGAGGCTAGGCCATTCCGAAACCACCCGCCAACAAAAACAGAAACCACAGATTCAGCACTGCATTCTAAGACCAAGCAGAAGCCAGCTAAAAGAGCAGACACCAGGAGAGAATAATTATCAACCATGCAAACATAATTCAACTCATCAAAAATTATCGAACATAGGCCAGACAGTAACCACACTTCAGTCAAGATTAAGACAATTGTGATCTTTCTCATGAAAGTGAAAAACTGTGAAGAACATCACTTCGAATTTCTAGAAGAGAGATTCCATGGAGATGCAAGAGGATTCAAATATTCTCTTGTTTCTTTCCTCCCAAATTAGGTAGACTATAAGTCTTAAAGCGACTCTCTGCATTCTTCCTTCAATATTATTTCCCCCAGAGGTAAGACCTCAAATAGCACTGGTCAGAGTCGACATTCGGCGATGTATACGCAGCCGGGATTTTATGCTCCTTTAGAAGCATGAGTCCAACTGCAAGTAAAGAAAAGATGTTGGTGAGATTCGTTAGCTTGCTTATAAAACACGCAGGAGGCGTCCAATGGGATGAAATATAATCTGTCCTTTATTTTAAACTTCTCTACAACCGCAAGCCATAGAATGAAATTGTATTGCGGCAGAGACCAGGTTTCCCATACTACACGGTCCCAGTTCACCTGAGTAGAAGGACTCCGGAGATATTCATAAGCTTTAGCTGAGAAGTGATGAACACCACTAAACCAACTTTTGAGTGGAGTTACAGTTTCATCTATACTCCCACAACTCTCTACTAGTTGATCTCTATGACAAATAATGAATTTTCATAGTGGGGAGAAGGATGTATTGGTACACACGATCCATATAGAGTAGGTATGTAAATAGTAGTGGTGAACCCATTGAATCCAAATGAAATCTGTCTTCAGATGAATATTTCAAAGATGCCTAGCAAGAAAGCTCTTGTTTCTGGCCTTTACATCAAATAAGCAGAGGCCCCCTTCTTTCTTTAGGAGGCAAACGTTGTTCCAAGCAACCAAAGTAGATGTGCTTTTAGTAGCATTACATGTCCATAAGAAATTCCTACAGGTGCAGATGATCTGGTTGATGACAATAACTGGAAGAGGGAACACATTTATCCAGAATTAAACCATACCCAACAGAACAAACTTCAAAAGCTCCAATCGACCAGCATATGAGAGATTTTTACCTATCCAGTTCTAAACTGCCGACTCTAATTTGAATAAAAAAGGAGAAAACTGACTTGTTAATAGCTTGTGAGGGCTAAGAGGAACACCCAGATATGTTAAGGGGAAGGATCCTTCTTTAAATCCAGAATCATGAAAAAGAGTTAGCTTCAAGTCAGTTTTCTCCTCTTTGATCCTTCTTTAGAGCAACCTTATTGCGTGGAAGGGTAGTGGACAATATTTTTTAAATTTTATTTATTTATAAATATATTAAAATATTTTTAAAATTTTATTTATTACATGATATATCAAAAATAATATAAAACACTAAAAAAATTAATTAATTTCAAAAATCTATTTAATTGCAACTCAAACAATGCCTAACAGTGAAATTTCATGAAAGAGTTGCTAAATTGACTTGTTTTTCATGTTGCCTTAAAATTATGGGTATTGTGCTTTCACATCAACCTGAAAGTTTGACAAGTTAGATTATCTCAACCATGCAAAGATTCTCCACATTGTTTGACTAATTGGCTCTCTCATTAAGATACATTTATTTCATAGAAAATGATTTTTTTATTTTAAAAAAATATGTATAAAAAAATTAAAAATATTATATTATTTACTGATCTTATTAAATTTGATTTTTAAATTTTTTTATTGTTTATATATTTTATTTTAATTTTTTTTAATTTCATCATTTAGAATTTAAGTTGATTTGATTTTTATATGAACTTTGGTTTTTATTTTTATAATTTTTATTTGCTTTTTTTCCTATTATTTTCTTAATTAAAATTTTTTATTTATCAAATTTGATCCTTATTATTTTGATTGTTTTTTATTTTATTTAAAATCATTTATAAAATTATAATTTTTTAATTTCATCATCTTTTAACTTTTTTATATGTTAGATTTAATCTCTATTATTTTGATTTTATTTATTTTATTTGAGATAATTTATGAAATTAGATTTTTTTTAATTTTATTGCCATTCAACTTTTAATTTGTAAGATTTATTTCTAATTATTTTAATAATTTTTTTAAAAAAAATATTAACAATTTGTAGCTTTTTTTTTTCAAGGAGGTTTTAGGGGGGGAGCAACTGGTTGTATGAGTCAGTCATGTAACAAGTATGAATGTAATCCTTAGACTTTAAAGCAACCTTATTTTTATTTTTATTTTATTAATATAAATGTTTTAGCTAGAAAAAATGTGTTGAACTACAACTCAAACAATACCTAACCGTGAAATTTCATGAAAGAGTTGCTAAATTGACTGGTTTTTCATGTTTCCTTAAAAATTATGAGTATTGTGCTTTCACATCAACCTGAAAAATAAAAAAATATATATATTTTAAATAAAAAATCATTTTCTAAGAAATAAATGTATCTTAATGAGAGAGCCAATTAGTCAAACAATGGGAGAATCTTTGCATGGTTGAGATAATCTAACTTGTCCAAGCTTTCAGGTTATATATAAAATTAGAAATATTATATTATTTAATAATTTTTTTTAAAATTTAATTTTTTAAATTTTTTATTGTTATATATTTTATTTTGATTTTATTCTTTATAATTTAATTTAATTTAATTTTTATATAATTTTTTTGTTCTTATTTTTATGATTATTATTTTTTTTTCTCTTATTTTTATGATTATTATTTTCTTTTTTCTTATTATTTTTATATAATTTTTGTTCTTATTTTTATGATTATTATTTTTATGTTATTTATTTTATTTAAAATAATTTATGAAATTGTTTTTTTTTATTTTTTAATTTTTAATTTTTTATCTGTTAGATTTGATCTCTATTATTTTTATTGTTATTTATTTTATTTAATATAATTTATGAAATTAGATTTTTTTCAAATTTTATTCTTATTCAACTTTTTAATTTGTAAAATTAATTTCTAATTATTTTAATTAACTTAAAAAAATATTAACAATTTATTTTTTAACTTATTTTCTATTATATAGCCTAATAAAAAGTGTTTGTCAACTTATTTTTCACGATATTATTAAATATCAATGAATAATTTATTTTTCAAAAATTTATTTTTTTAAAAAAAATATTTTTCAACAAACAAACAAAACAGTTATCTCCTAAATTACGTCGATAATCCATTATAACTGACAAACATGAACAAGAAACTGGTGGGTGGAGACACATACAGTTGCAATGTTATTCAGGATCGTCTTTTTGGTGCGTGTCTTAGTTAGCTTAGCAATAGCAGCCTCTCAAGATCTCAACTTCACCTTCTCTGGCTTCCGATCCACTAATCTAAGCCTTGACGGCATAGCTGAGTTAACCTCCAATGGCCTTTTGAGGCTAACCAATGAAACCTACAACCGAATGGGTCACGCCTTCTATCCAAACCCAGTAACCTTCAAGAACTCTATAAATAGCACAGCTTTCACCTTCTCCACTACCTTTGTTTTCGCTATCATACCGGAATATCCAACTCTTGGTGGCCATGGTATTGCCTTTGTCATTGCACCCACAAGAGGTCTCCCAGGAGCCCTTCCAAACAATTACCTTGGTCTATTTAATAACACCAACAATGGGAATCAGACCAACCATGTTGTTGCTGTGGAGCTTGACACGATAAACAGCAGCAACTTCAATGATATCGATGATAACCATGTTGGGATTGATATTAATGGTTTAGAGTCTGAACGATCTGCTTCAGCTGGATATTATTCCAAACTTAATGGTAAGCTCACAAACTTGAAACTAATTAGTGGCCATCCAATGCAAGTTTGGATAGAATATGATGGCATGGAGAAGCAAATGAATGTCACTATAGCTCCGATTGATGTTGATAAACCCAGTAGACCACTTTTGACTCTGTCTCGTGATTTGTCGCCAATCTTAAACAGTAGTATGTATATTGGATTCTCATCATCCACCAGTGTTTCATATTTCGCGTCCCAGTACGTGTTGGGTTGGAGCTTCAAGATGAATGGCCTAGCTGAAGCACTAGATATCTCTCGCCTTCCAAAGCTTCCTCGAGTAGGACCAAAGAAGACATCCAAATTCTTAACCATTGGACTGCCTGTGCTCTGTTTAAGTCTGGTTTTAGTAGCAGTCTCGGGTATATCTTATGCCGTACGAAGGACAAGGAAGTTTGCAGAAGTGCTAGAAGATTGGGAGCTCGACTATGGGCCTCACCGATTTAAATTCAAAGATCTTTATACTGCCACCAAAGGATTTAGAGACGAGGAGCTGTTGGGTAGTGGTGGATTTGGTAGAGTCTACAAAGGTGTCTTGCCAACCTCGAAGATTCAGATTGCAGTGAAAAGGGTGTCTCATGAATCAAGACAGGGGATGAGGGAATTTGTGGCGGAAATTGTCAGCATTGGTCGCCTTCGTCACCGGAATTTAGTCTCTCTCTTGGGGTACTGCCGGCGTAAAGGAGAGCTACTTTTGGTATATGACTACATGCCTAATGGAAGTCTAGACAAATACCTCTATGACCAACCAGCAGTCGCCCTCAATTGGAGCCAAAGATTTAGAGTCATCAAAGGCGTAGCTTCAGGGCTCTTATATCTACATGAAGAATGGGAGCAAGTTGTGATTCATAGAGATGTCAAGGCTAGTAATGTCTTGCTAGATGATGAATTGAATGGAAGATTAGGGGATTTTGGCCTTGCAAGATTGTATGACCATGGAACAGATCCTCAAACGACCCACGTTGTCGGAACTCTTGGGTATCTCGCACCTGAGCATGCACGAACTGGGAAGGCCACGACAAGCACTGATGTGTTCGCTTTTGGGGCCTTCCTGCTTGAGGTTGCTTCTGGTAGAAGGCCAATACAGCCAACTGAGGATATAATCTTGGTTGATTGGGTGTTTAGTCGATGGCTTGGAGGTGAAATTCTGGAGGCAAGGGATCCCAATTTGGGTACAGAATATATTGCAGGGGAAATGGAATTGGTATTGAAACTTGGTTTGATGTGCTCTCATTCTGAGCCTGCAGCAAGGCCAAGCATGCGCCAAGTAGTGCAGTTCTTAGAGGGGAATGTTCCTCTGCCTGACATTTCACCACTTCGTCTTTCTGCAAGCGGCCAAAAATTTTCAAATCGTGAAGGTTTTGGTGAGTTTGCCTATACTTATCCTTCTTCTATGGACAATGCATTTGCACATTCGTCCTCGGTTGCAGAGTCCCTCCTTTCAGGTGGCCGTTAATTCTTACTTTTCTTCAAGGACCTTGTTGAATTAATGTCTCAGAAGCTGCTGATGTGGAAGATGGAAGTGTTTACTGTCAAATAAAACTCATGCTAGTTTGAAGTTTTAAAAGTTTGTACGGATTTGCAAATTTTCTTTTCTGTTATGTAACAAACAGCAGCAGATATTGCTGCTGTTTTTTTGCTTTTGCTGTTTTAAGAAGTGTTTAAATAAGACTTCTGATAATCAATAAAATTAACGAAGTTTTCAGAATAGCTTTGTTCTCTGTTAACATTTACAATTTATTCTGTCAAAAACTATCAGACCTTATCAAGAACTCATGTAAGATCTATTTGGTGAATCAGAGGAGTTCCTTTATCCAATACATTACCTTATGAGTGGGTTTTAAAAAAAACAAAAAAAAACTATGTAGTAAACTGCCTTTAGGAGATGTACATGAAAGATCACCGGCAAAACAATGATGCGAATTAAATAAAATGCATAACACGGTATATCTCCCTTTTGTTCATGTTGATGTATCACATAACAAAGCAAACATGGTAACAAATCATGAAGCAGGAGGTAATGTTTAAATGACATGTATAGTTATAGTTGGAAGTAGTACAAGAATTAATCTGTTAAACTTTTAAAATATAATTTATATTTTTATTTAATATATATTTTCAATTAAAAAATTTTTGAGTTAGAAATTTGTATCAATTCATTTTACTTTGTGTTTAATTTTATTATGCAAATAAGATTAGTGAGATTCAAACTTAAAACTATTTGATGATTAAAATTCTAATAACATGCTAAAAAGTTATTAATTTAAATTATTAAATAAAATTTTAAAATATAATTTATATTATTATACACCACTTATTCCTTATTCCTTGATAAACCGATCCTCTATTTTTTAGCATTATAAATAGTCCAGTTATGCATCAATTCTAACTAGCTACGTGTCAGGATTGAATAACACATGGCTGGCATTGACTCTATACATAGATAGTAACGTTACGACTAGTCGGGTTAAACTGAAACAACCTTTTCAATCATCACTATCACTCTTTCCCTAACCTGGAAGACATGCAACTCAATAAACAGAGAAGACCACCAAAATTACTTTTGTTGTTATTGTTTTCCTGTTTTGTACCAGGAAATTAGGACAAACTAAATTGGTAGCACGCGTTACGTGTTACGCTATCGGTCAAAACTAGTATTTCTCAGCATAAAAATAGGTATTCAGGCAAACCTAATTAAGTCATTTAAAAAAAAAAAAATCTGAAACTCAGGTTATTAACTAACTCCATAGGATTCAATAAATTATGATCCTTTTTGTCATACTGATGAGTCCACATAACGCTGATTCTCCTTTAACTTACCCATTCTTTATTTTTACATTTTAAAAGTATTTTAAAAAAAATTATTTTATTTTTTTTTACTTTAAATTAATATTTTCTTTACTTTAAAAATAATATTTTAGTGTTTCCGTTTATTTTAATTTTTTATATCAAAAATAATTTTTTTAAAATAAAAAAATATCATTTTGATACATTTACGAATGAAAAGCATTTTAAAAAAACAACCGCAACCACACTTCCAAACAAGTTCGGTCCTTATCCATAAATATTTCTAAAAGCTATCCGGTTATAATATATCCACAATCTGAGTGATTAAAATTTCCATTGAGAGGTGTAATTTAATTGATTAAATTTTAGATTTATTTTTTAAAAATTATAGTTTGAATGCCACAAACCTTAAGATTACTAAATACTTATATGATCATAAATTTCAAGGTTTTAAAATATTAATCAAGGTATGTATAAGTTGTTCTGGATATCCACATATACCAAAAACAAAATTACGTGTACCACTTGAACTGAAATCCACGTACGAAAGAAGATCATGTTCCAATTTATTTTATTAAATACTTACATTAAATTTCCGGTTCAAATATATATACACACACGCGCTAGAAAATGCTTTGAAAATTAAAGTGTGTGTATTTGCCTTAATAAAAACTTTTTAACCCGACTCACTCAACAGGCCAGTAGTTACAAGACGAGGCAGCAGTAAATTAATCCCATGATAAATCGACCGATCATCACTTTGAGACGTGGGCCCATGACCAGCTGGATAACGAGAAGTTTCGTGAAAACGCAGGAACCACTTAAACAAAAAAAAAAATATCTTTCGATCCCAGAGCACTACTACTCTCCAGACTCCAGCTAGCTCCTCTTCCCGGCCCTGCTCGTAATCCCTGTACATGACTACAGTGTGCTCTTCCCCTACAATGAAGGCTTGCACATTTATGTATCCTCGTGCGCTCACGCAATTGGTTGCTGCAGTAAAAAAAAAAACCCTCCATGCAGCAGCATTTACCCCATTTCATGAGGGACGTCGTGTCCACCTTTCTATATCCATCCACGACGTCTACCATTCCTAATAACTACCCTAAACCGCTAATCCTCTCTCTCCCTCTCTCTCTTACATACACTGCACATACACAAATTAATGATAATATACTGTATGGTGCTGTAATTTATACACATAATAACTCTAGCTTGAATGATTTCCATGTCAGACCATTTCCCGTGTCCCCATACATATCAATATTAATTCGTTCCGGCTCTCTCTCTCTCTCTATATATATATATATATATATGATAGAGAGTCTTGTGAATCACTAGCTCAATAATATGGATAGCTTGCTTTGTGATGAGGTCTGGCTTTCCAGTCCTGCAACTCCCGATTACCACATTAATCAACCACGGTATAGCCATGGAGAGACCTACGCAGCTGCTTCCTCATTCTACACAACCACAGAAGAATGTGAGAAGGCCGTCTCTATATACCTGGAGAAGGAGTTCACTTGCATGCCTGAACCCGGATACGTAGAACATCTTCGGACCAAAAATTTGTTGTTTGCTAGGCTTAGAGCCATTCAGTGGCTCATCAAGGTTTTGTTTCTCAACCTGTATATGTAGAAACATAGTAATCAACGAGATTATTGCTTTTACGTGCAAGTCACAATCACCCCTCTCATTATCCTATGCATATGTATGTTTTCAGTCTCGTCAAAGGCTCAGTCTCTCTTTCGAAACTGTTTTCAACGCTGCCAATTACCTTGACCGATTCATGTCGATGAATCAATGCCATGTAAGGGCTCGATTAGCTCTTAAATTTTCATTTATATTTTTGTCTTAAACTGTGAGATTTGATTAGTTATTGTCTTAAGATAACAAATTAAATCTTATGATCCCATTGATGCCCAGGGATGGAAATGTTGGATGGTTGAATTGCTGTGCGTGGCATGCTTATCAGTTGCATCCAAATTTACTGAGACACGTACTCCTTGCTTGCATGATATTCAGGTGGTTACTGTTACATTAATTACTGTTGGCCTTTCTTGATTATTATACTTTAATTACTAACCACTAGCTATTAATTTATGCATCGATCTGTTCTTGTGATTAAATTAAGATGGAAGACCTGGATCATTCATTCCAACCAATCACTATCCAGCGGATGGAATTGGTGCTGTTACGGGCTCTAGGTTGGCGCCTTGGCTCTACCACTGCATATTCTTATGTAGAGCTGCTGGTTATGAAAATTGACTTCTTGCAAAAGGATTTAGTTGCCTGCAGAGTCACTGAGCTGCTTCTTGGAGCTATGCAAGGTACGTGTGGGGGTGCGCATGCATGCATCCCCATTGATTGATCGAGACGATGCTACGGGAATACCGGTCAATAAAAATAACTAAGAGATGTCGCTTGAAACTCAACATATATATGATTAAAATGATATTGCATGCACGCAGATTGCAGCATGGTGGGATTTCGACCAAGTATAACAGCTATATCAGCTCTCTGGTGCAGTCTAGAGGAGCTCGTTCCATCTAAATCCGATGCCCACCTTGCCCATGTTAAAGGGTTGTTGAACGCTCTAGATCACAAGGTAATTAAAGACCCGAAAATCCTTATTAGGATAATTAACGTGAATTGGAAATTAATTTATACCATCATCAATGGACTAGGATGATGTGGTGATCAAATGCCATGGCATCATGGAAGCACAGTTAATCAATCCAGTGTACAACTTGCTAGCCTGTGGGAAGAAGCACTCCTACTGCTGTCCTTCAAGTCCTGTCACTGTTTTGCCCACGGAGCGGATTGGCATTTACGACTGCGATGTTGATCTCTCTTTCTTTAACGATTCAGGATCAAACAAGAAGCAAGAAACAAGCAAAAAGAAGAGAAAGTGGCACGAGAAATCAATTAAGGATGATGGTTTCCAGAAACGAATCAAGTAATTGTTGATTTGTGGAGTGTTTAGTGTTTGTTAAACCTTGATTAGGGCAAACAATGTTGCCGATAGAAACAAGCCGAGAAATTAAGGATTGTTCTAACAACTCCATCTTCCATTCCTTTTAGTCTGGAAGGATATCAAGTGTACATCAAGGTGGAGCTCATTTCGATCCATCACTTACTATTTTCATTTTATTTAATTAGGGGCCATGCCATTCAATTAATCCCATCAATTACTTAGCTTAGAAATAAGATCCATCTAACCAATTTGGTTGAAGAAAAGCCATCCATGCTAGATAACAGATCCACCTTTAAATTACGTAGTCTTAATTTAAATGGCTTCTTAACCATCCAAAAGTGGTTCTCAACATGCAAAAGGAAATATTCAACATCCTAGATCATTTGGGTGTTTAAAAGCTTTTCAAAATATTTTTTTCACAATCTATTAATTCAAAAATAAATAAATAAAATAAAATTTTAAAAACATTTTTAAATCACATAAACAAACTGTAACTGGTCTGGTTTCCTTTGTTGACCTCATTGTTATATAGATTATTTAATGGTATTTTTTTCTTTTTCGGTGATGTGCACCATGTACTTGCCCTGCTTTTTGTTTAAAACCTCAATTTAGTCCCAAATCTATATACTTATTCTTAATTAAATTTTAAACCTCTAGATTTTATCAATTAGATCCCCAATGTTTCAAAAATTCTCAATGGAGTTTTTTTTTCTAATTTTCATCAATATTTTATCAAATTTTCTTCAAGTTGATACTGTTTTAGTGTATAAATAAGCTCATTAGACCCGAAATATTAATTTTACTATTAAGCCAATGACTTTGTGAACTATTAACTTGATGGAATCAGTATTTTGATCAGATTAAATAACATTAGATTTTTTACATACTAATCTGGGCTATTCATTTTTATTTCTCTTAAATATATCACTCCAACTAGTTGTTTTGCGTTTTGTATTCTACTTATTTTGTTTAATCCATTTGAAAAACAGGAATCAAAACATTATTGCTGCAAAAATCATGAAGATATGCCGGACATGGATACAACTTTATAAGACAAAGTTATGGGGTGGTAATAGAAAGTGGCCGAACAAAATCAAACCGGACCTAATTATTGCTATTGTAGACTATTACCACATCAAACTTAAAATTTTGGATGTAATACATACTTGCAAAAAATATAGGTAAAATAGCAAAGTTTATACATTCTTATCATGATTTAAAAATATAACACGTGAAAAAGTCATGATTAAAAAATGCTATATAAATAAATATTGTGTTTACAAAACACAACTTCTTTACATGTCGTGTTTTGAAAAGTAACCGCTATTAATACACCAATAACCCCTATATTTAATTCCTTTATTAAAAGGAATTGTTCACAGGGTTTGTCTTTATTATATTTCCATTAAGTGAGAGTAGTTGAGTCAAGTGCAGAAACAGAAAATAAAATTTTAAAGGGGTTAAAATTTTAATTATTTTATTATTTAGATTAAAATATAAATATTGTTTAAAAAAAAAAGGGTTAGAAAAACAATTTTCTTACGGCCGGGGTCCCTGCCAGCCCCTCCTCTCTCCGCTCCTGAGTTGGGCTATGCTACTAGGACAATAAAGTAATTTATTCTAACATTATGAGTATACATTTCTAATCCCAATGATCTAACCATCAAACTTTTTTACCATATTTATTCTTAGCTTAAAACTTTCATCACCACAAAATGTTTAACCATATATATGGAGATTTAATCCAAGTAAAAATTATCTATTAATGATTGTCCCCTCAAGATTGATCTATTTGGTAATAACATAATCCAAACACCAATTAGATTAGGTTTATTTTCTAATAAAATTAAATATTGCATAAAATTATATTTTTTTATATTTTTTTTTTATATAATTTATGCGGTTTTAAATTAGCTTGTGAAAAAAAAAAAGATTATAGTGAATTACATAATTACAAAATTAATTTTAAAAATAAATCAAACTTTGCCCCTTAAAACACAATTGCAAACGGGGGCTTAATCATGAACAGCATTTAAAGAGATAAAACCCGAAGGGTGTGAAAAGCAAAGCAAAGAAAGGGCCATCGTTCATGCGCATCCCATCTCCACAAACTTAAGAAGTGGGCCAGGCAATATATGAAAAGATTTTGTTGCTGTAGATTGAGATGAAATGGGGATTAGATAAGGGAATGGTGGAAAGAAGTCAAAACACAAAATGGCTACTCCTTCATCTCTCCTTTCATCATCCTCTCTCCTCCTCACAAAACCCGTAACACTTCACCCTCGTAACGCGAAAATCTCTCTGTTCAACCATCGTAGTCAAATTACCAAAACCTCCAAGGAGCCGGTCTTTAGAATTCAAGCTGCAAAACTTCCTCCCGGAGTATGTGCGCTGTTTGATTTTGCTCTTTCTTTTTCTTGCTTTTGTAGGTTCTTTTTTGTTACTTCGTTTTTAGTTCCCTGTGCATAAAAATGATTGTATTTTTTTTTGTCTTCTTTTTTTTCCCAGGTGGAATTGCCAAAAGTGGAGCCAAAATTCCAAGCCCCATTTCTTGGATTCACTAGGACTGCCGAAATATGGAATTCTAGAGCTTGTATGATGGGCCTCATTGGAGTTTTCGTTGTAGAATTGGTGAGTTTTCTTTTTTTTCATTTATATAATATGTTAATTAAAGAAATAATTATGTCTTGCCAAGATTATAATAATGGGATCTTTTAATTAATCTTTTCAGATTATAAACAAAGGAATACTGCAAGTGATTGGGGTGGATATTGGGAAAGGTCTTGATCTTCCTCTCTGAAAATACAACAATATATTGGATGACTAGCCTGCAGCAGCTCGTGTTACTTTGCTCGACTCTGTTGTAACTATGAACTCCATATGCTTTGGAATTCATTACTTTCTTGTCGTTCATGAATTGTTTCTCCGTAATATGCAAATTTCATTTCAATCCTAGTCTTTAATCCCAGACTGATGCATCTTGTTGAGATGGCTCATGAATACAAATTTCAGATAGGGAAACCTCAATTTAGCCCCCCATCTATTCATTTATATTTATCAGCAGTGTTGTCCAAAGGCGCGTCCAAGACGAAAGATCTCTGCCAAACCTTTTTTTGTATGGAGAGAATTAGGTAAAAAGAGAGAAATACTTAACATAAATTTGCAGAATCTGTATTTCTATTATCACCAGAAATTTATTTGACAAGGATTGTCCAATGAATTATGGTTACTGTACAACACTACTCAGCAGACAATTACATGATAACAAACTTACAAGCCACGAGGTGATACATTCATTCCTTCTAAAGAAACTTCTCATGTAACCTCGCTGAAGCATCAAATCAACATTGAATTGTCTCTTCCTTTCCAAGAGATAACTTATCGATTTGAGCATCTATAGCAGGTTGTTTCTCCATGCAAGTTGCCCACCTTTCAATAATCTGCCAACCAAATGATAAAATGAGCAATGTGGTGGTTGAATGCGAATTAAAAAATATCTGCAAAAATTTTCCCTGGCAATGGACCTTCAAAGTTCAACGTTGGAGCTTTCAATAGCTTTGTCGATCTTCTATCAAATCTTATCATGTGGTAACAAGATCCATTGCAAAAGTTTGAAACTTGCATAAACAACAACGACAAGGCTTAATCCTGAGCTGATTAATTATTGTAAGATGTCATATTTGATGGCTTCAGTCAACAAATCAAGCCTTCTTTTGAAAAAGATTACTGAAATAAAAGAAGCAAGACAAAACCACAAAGATCGGCACACTAAAATCATGTTTCCACATGAAGAATAAATGGACAGAATATTTGAGAGAAGAATGATATTCTATATTTGTATTCATGATGAATATATACAATCTTTACTAAGCATAATTAGTGGAGTAAGATTTGCTTCAATCAATCAGACAATTACCAACAACACCATATTATGGGCAGCATATCGTGCACATCAGATAGCAGCATATCAGGCATAATCCTTGTCCAAGACACAGTATTCACTGGAGATTTCTTGTTTCAGCATGATTTCCTTACCCTTCAGGAATCAAGATGTGTTTTTTGCAATAAAAGCATGGAATCGTCAATGGCAGCTTTTGTTCTCCTGCATTGTATTGAATCTTTGGCTTCATCGGAATGATGTCATCTTTAATGGCGCTGCCCCTAACCTTCAGCTCTGTTTTTCCATGGTTCACCGAAGTTTCACATTATGGCTGAGGCTTGAATCCAATTCTTTGGACCTTGATGGAAAGAATGTTCATATCAGCTGTGATACAAACGGTTCTGCAGAAACGGGGAGCTTATTTCAATTGTCTTTTCTTTTGCCCCCATGTTTTCCTACCCCTGTTTCAAAGCCTCAAAACCGTGTCTGCTTTCTTACTTTCTTTCTTTTTCTTTCCTTTGCAGATAGAACTTTTGTAACCTGGGGTATTATCTTTATATTCATTCTCTTATTAATACTATTGACTATTATCAAAAAAAAAAAAATCCTTGCTCCTAATCAAGATCGATCAACTTCTCTTTTTTTCCATTCTATCAAGCCCCGCAAGCGCAATGCTTGGAACGATGTGCTTGAAATAGTTTTTTGGGAAGAGGTTTTGTGAGAGAATGTGCCAATTGATCAGCTGAGTGAACATGAGAAACTCATATTAAATGTATGGCAACTTGATCGCGAACAAAGTGGAAATCAATGGCAATATGTTTGATGTGAGAGTGAAATATTGGATTAGCACAGAGATTTGTGGTCTCAACATTGTCACAATAAATAGTTTTAAGTTATTGAATAAGTTAGGTTAGCCAATTAACTTCTGCAAGAGTAGATGCAATGGTCTGATATTTTGTTTCTATTGAAGGTCTTACAACAGTAGGTTAATTCTTTGAGCTCCAACTTATTGGATTGGCACCAAGAAAGACAACATAAGCCGAGGTGGATGTTTTGTCATTAGTTTTACCAATCTAGTCTACGTCAGCAAAGGCATTGAGAGATGTTTGTTGAATGAATAAAGAAGTGTCACATTTTAAGTTGAAGAAACCATTGTCAAGAAGGAAATCACGCAGCTCAGGATACCATGCATGTGGTGCTTGTGTCAAACCATAGATTTCTTTGTCTCAGTATACTAATCGGGATCTACCAGAAATTCATCTAGTCTATATATGTTCACCATAGGCATGATTTCTAACTTATATGATGGAGACAATAACCCAAAACCAAAAATAAAGCAAACCAAATTAAACTTTTAACTAGTACAAAAAATAACAAAGTGTTAATCAAGAGGAAAATAAATATCAAATCCAAAAGTGAAGGAAAGGTTTTTTTTTTCACATAACAAGAATTCTAATCCAAATTAAGGACTTGACAATAAAATCCTTTTGAGCTTAGAATTGGTTTGGCCTAGCAATGAAAACCCCTATATGATTAGGAATTCTATATTTGTTAGGACTAAGACAATCCTTATAAATCTTTATAGTGTATAATTAACAGTATTATGTCTACAATGTACATGTTTAAGCTTACTATTATGCATACTAATTTGTGACCTTTTAATTGCTAACTAAATATTATAATGGACATAAATAGATGGTACTAGTTTTGACCAATATAGAATATTTTATGAAAAATTTCAAATTCATTTGGCTTATTTTTTGTTTTATCAAAAGCAATAAACTTTAATTTCATCATGGATTTTGAAATACATATTTTTTTAAAGGATTTTTATCACATGGCTTCTCCACCAAATATGAAAACATATCCACTTATAGATTTAAATCATTTATATTGGATATCCAATTAGCATCATTATAATATTATAGTATTGTTGGGTATCCAATATAGCATGGTGCCTAGTCCAACGTGTAACTCAAATATTTAAATATCTTTTTTATTATTTTTCAATGATCCATACTTGTAAATCTACTCAGCTTACTAACCACCATGATCAAGCCCAAGTCTAGATTTTAGTTAGCAAAAAAAAATTTTTTATGACCTAAAATCTTTTTTTTGGATGCAAGTATAACTTAAGAGATTAAGAAATTAATTAAAGAGAACGAAATACAATCAACCTATAACGATTGATGATTATCAAGATCAACCAACAATTGTTATATAAAGATTAAGAAATTAATTTTTTTGGATGCAAGTATAACGTACTTAAGAGATTAAGAAATTAAAGAGAACGAAATACAATCAACCTATAACGATTGATGATTATCAAGATCAACCAACAATTGTAAGCAAGTGTCAAAACCACTTGTGATTTACAAGTAAGTCGTTGTTTACAAAAAAAAAAAAGTAGTTTATGCCGTTAATTAATCTCGCTTTAGCTAGCTGAAAGGAAGGAACTTGTGGCAGAAGAAGAACAAAGCGAGAGGAATGATTATATTCGAGGATAAATGTTTATTGCAACTTTTTCCTTTAGTAATGATGAATATTATCATTGTTAAATTAAAGCCATAAGCATTGAGCTGCCACTTGAATTAGAAAATAGTGACAAAATGCAAAAAAGAAGGGGGTTTTATTCTCAAATCACATGATCAGAAGTACTTTGATCACATTTAAGTGTGATCCTTTGAAAGATGCTAATTGCAATTTTGTGAACTTAATTAACAATTCTTTCTTGCAGTTTATTCCTCTATGAGAGGCCCCTTTTGCTCCCATTTTCAATGGAACTATGTATTTATAGCTCAGTAGCCATATACAAACTAGCAAATTTAGTGAGTCAAGTTGGGAGCAAATATAGTGATAGAGAAAAGAAACCCCCACTGGAAGCAATGCACATATACCCTTCATCTTGAAAGTGAAAGTGAAAGTGAAAAGAGAGCAGAGAAAAGAAAAGTGAGATCAGTGGGGCTCAGCAACACAGCCATCCATTGTTACACAATGTCCTCTATCCACATTAACTGCTTTACTTAAGAATAAGCTCCCAGTTGTGATCTTTCATTCTGCTGCGTTCATCTGAAACTATGTCGCTGCTGTCCTTTTCATCAGTTCTCCGGCTTTCTCTTCTCCTCTACCTGCTTGCTTCATTCCCCACTACAAGTGATTGCTATGCTCTTTAATTTATATCTTACCTTCTTGATTTATGTGTATTTAAAGTGTGTTTTTAATTTTGTTTTCGAACACTTGTTTGCAGATGGGGAACAGCTCATAGTGGTGAATAACTGCAATGAGAGCCTATGGCCTGGAATACTTGGTGGTGCAGGTCACTCTACACCGAAAGATGGCGGTTTTCTTCTTGGCAGTGGTGAGGAAGCAGTCATTGATGTGCCCGACAAGTGGTCAGGGAGGATATGGGGTCGGCAAGGATGTTCCTTCGACAATGATGGAAAAGGATCATGTGACACCGGGGATTGTTCAGGCTTACTTCGCTGCCAAGGCACTGGTGGTACTCCCCCAGCAACCATGGTCGAAATGACTCTTGGATCATCTACTTCACCCTTGCATTTCTACGATGTTAGTCTAGTTGATGGCTTTAATTTGCCAGTTTCAATGGCACCAGTTGGGGGCGGAGTTGGATGCGGAGTTGCATCGTGTGAAGTCGACTTAAACATATGTTGTCCATCTGCACTGGAAGTAAGGAGCAATGGCAAAATTGTGGGCTGTAAAAGTGCTTGCTTGGCTATGCAATCGGCCAAGTATTGCTGCACAGGGGATTATGCTAACCCGAAGACTTGCAAGCCAACCCTTTTTGCCCATCTATTTAAGGCTATTTGCCCTAAGGCCTACAGTTATGCCTTTGATGACTCCTCCAGCCTTAACAAATGCAGGGCCTCGCGGTATGTTATTACCTTCTGTCCTCCTAAATGAGGCCCTGCACGGGTAATTAATTATAGCTGTCTAGAAGTCAATGGTGTTAGCAACACCCTGGTATCCTTCCCAGCTTTTTCTTCTTTTAAAAAAAAAAAAGATATATCAGTTGTTTTTTTACATTTTCAATTTTCCCCTGAGTCCTCTATTGTAGGACGTGTAATTTGTATGCTTCGATCGTCTTGATATTTTTAGAAGCGGTTTTTTCCAGTGTTGGAATGTATATCACTGCAGTTTTCTGAATTTTAAAAGATACTCCTCTGAAACAGGCAGCTATAATCTTTACAGGATATGCACACCCACTTCCTTCAGGGGAACTCTTGCTACGGCTCCCAGTTTCATACTGACGGCAGCCTTTCAGAAGGAAGATAGTTAATGGTCCCTCCGGAGATTATTTAAGAAAAATATGCATAATTGAATGATAACAGCTAAAAATGAAAATCAACATTGAATGTAGCATTTTCAGCAACATCAGCTATTGCCCAGAAAGATATGAGCTTGTTACAATACATCTCTAACTACCATAGCAACCACATATAATTTGCCTTCGTGAAGATTCAGAAAAGTAATTGCGACTAGCCAAAACAGATCCTTTAAGGAAAGGAGCCGACAACTTAAGAGATGGAGTCCAATTCATTTTTTTCATAAGCTGGCTTCCATTACACCATGATGGATATCAACATGCATTGGCAAGCTGTCCTTTCAGAGGACTAAGTAGACGCTCTGGATTTCAACCACCTTTCTTTCTCGTGTTCCTGGCATCACTGTCCACCTAAAAGAGGAAATGATTGTAGAATTAGATGGCATGCAGGCCATGTAAAACCATGTCAACCTGTGAGCACAATGATCTCATCATGAACGCATGTCTTGTTACAATACAAATGTTTACAACCATTTCATAAGCACGAAGTCCCGCCTTGAAGATGTTACATGAGCTGGATGATTGTCCCGGAGCAATGTCAAACTAATCGTATTGACATCCAGACAATAAAAAAACACATAATAATCCAGAGATCAAATTCGGCAACAAAATTGCCACATTGGTTGAGGAATCCACACACTCAAAACACCAAGTAAGAAACATTGACAAATCTTTAATTCGTACTTGTGTTAAATAGAACAAAGTTACCATCCCTATTCCATTATCACAATCAAAGGATCCGTCAGTTCAAGTCAAATTAGAACCAAGAGGTGGATATAAATTTACATACACCATCAGGAAGACATAACATGACTTCAAGCCCCACGTATTTTACTTCAAATGTACACTAGGGATAATATAGAGTACCTAGTATGAATATTCGATCCATCCCACTTTACTACGAGCACAAAAAAAATCCGCTAAGAGAAAATAAGTGCAGTATAAGCGGAAAACAATAATTAAGGAAAAGACATAACAAGTTACTCAACAATATCTATAGATCACGTTGACATATTACAACCTTTGAAATTGTCTGAGCGTTATGTAGAGGTGTTGTTATGCTCATCACCACTTGAGGTCCCTTGGACATTAGCAGCCTCAGGTGCAGGGCCCAATCCTAATAACAAGGGTGCTTGTTTCTTTTCAGTACCGGGAATTTTACCAGCATCAGGTCTGGCAGCCCAAGCTCTAAGAGGAGGTTCAAAATGCTTGCTGGCAACGTCAGGAGGTGGTGAATCTTCACCAGGGAGAACAAGAAGCCCCTTATCACGTAGAGATGATGGTTCATTGTAGCAAGCATTCCAAAGGGAGTCTACAAGCTGCCTTTCTTCCCTAGCTGCCCCAAGATCTTCAGGTGACATCAGGCTGATACCATTAACCCGTTCTTCAAGGACTCGCTTCAATTTTTCATCATCTTCACATAATCTACCAGTGTTCCCATCTATTTTGCTTCGAGCAAGTTCAAGAAGGCCACGAAGGGCAGCTTCTCGTACTTCTGCATCTTCACTTGAGGCAAGGTGCAACATTATGCGGGGGAACCCCAGATCACTGACTATGCTGCCATCTGAACTATTCTCATGCAGTAGGTAATGGATCAAGTTCAACGCTTTTCTGAAAATTAAATTAATAAGAAAGTCAAAATGGGGAACTAAATCAAGAATCAATTCAGTCAGTCATGGAAGTACTAGCAAAAATCAAACTTTCATTTCTCTCAGTTGAACAAAAGATTCAATTTTTTCAACTGTTTATAATAAATTAGAGGTACACAATTCATCAGTGGTCAAAGAGAAAGATTGATTGCAGAAAAACAGAGTACCACTCTAAATACCTTTGAAATCTCACATTCCCAGAACCCAGGGCATCTCTCAAAGCTGCAAAACCATTCGCTAGACGAAATGCAGCAATACCTGGCTTGTTATGTCGGATTAAAGCTGTGAATCACCAACAATGAATCTCGCATTAAGAACCTTCTAAACCAAGGAAAGTAGCAAAAACAAAACCGACATGCAAGCTCTAATAATCAAGATCAACACATACAACCAAAAACAGTACTTACATGATATTGCACCTAGTGCTTTTGTTCTAACAGTCACATCAGGATCTGAAGTGAAATTAGAAAGCAGAGGCTCAAAACCATTTGCTTCCATAACCAGTTGCTGACTCCGAGGGTTGTTCTGGACTATGGTGGTTACAACTTCAGCAGCCTTTGCTCGAACATTAGCATGGGTGTTCTTTAGATAACCAAGGAGAGGAACCAAACCCCCGATTGAGTGAAGATCTGCCACGTATGCATATATCAAGCAGATAAGGGAAACTCATACTTACAAGAGAAATGAACTGAATTATTGCATATTGATAAGTAACAGATCCAAGAAAAGATGAAATCACATTTTCATAGAAAGTAATAACTCCACAAGCATAATTTCATCTCATTTGTCACTCTTCATTCATTAAAAGACATATAGCTCATAGAACATGTCATGATACAAGCCCATGCAAGTAGATGATTCACAAATTTCCAACTTTATCAATAAGTTCCAAAATGTAACAATTTACAATAAACAGAAACAGACAGAGAGATATCACATTATAGAGTTGTGTTGCACAGAGTGTTACCCTACCCACGGTACAAAAGACTCCCCTGCCAAGTGCCAACAATATCAACCAATAAGGTATTGATATCGAACAATATGGACTAAAGGGCTAGGCGAAGAAGGGACATAAAGCATCTATTTGAACAAACTACAGGGAACCCAGTATTTTGAAATATAAAGCATAGCGAACAAAAAAACAGAGAGAGGGATTTCTGTCATCTGAGAAATCATATAATATGTAAAATAGAGGAAAAACTGACCATTGGCCATGTCAATGGCTTCAACATGTTCTTGTAGCTCATCCAACAAATCTGTCAAGGTAAGTAGATGATGATAAGTAAACAAAAAACCCAGAAAGGAAAAGGCAATGAATAAAAGAGTGGTCTCACACTCAGTCTAACCTTCGATATCAGCAGGAGTAACTCCTTGAGACTCCAACACTTGTTCAGGGGTCTGCATCACAAGAGTTATCTCCTTCATCCTCTTTACTACATCAACACTTTGTGATTGCATTGCTTCCATAAACCATCTTCTATCCTCCTCGCTAACATCATCCAATTAAATTCATTTCATTTTCTTTAACATTAATTGAAAAAAAATAAAAAACACAACTACTACTTGTTGTGATGAGCATCAATTAAAAGTTACCTGAGATTGCGATTAGAAGAGGTCCCGTCAGAATGGGCAAGGCTCCACTTGAGCAATCCGTCCCAGTTGGGTCCGTCTTTCGCCATGCTTCTTCTTCTTCTTCTGTTAACTACTTCCTTCCAACCCTATATATTGTTGTTCTCGCTTTTCTAAAACAATAGTGAAAATATTAATAATAGTAAGGGTAGCGGTGAATGTGCAATTGCAAAGACAGATAATAAGAAAGAAAAGGAAGAAGAGAACTAAATATAAATATAAAGGCGAAGAGAAGAGAAGGTAATAAAAAAGAAGACCGCCTAGCTACTAAAAGCAGCCCTACTGATTCATTACTATAACTCTGGAACTCTCTCCAGCATTCCAGACTCTACGCGAAACCAAGCTGGACGTTGAGCGCTGCTGCACAATAAAAACTTCTAGTATGATTTCTTTTAGGCCCAATCATATTTGGGGCTTGGGCCCTGTTTTAAGACAAGAAATCGAGCATGCTGATGTCATCCCTACACATTATTTGAAAAATGAAAAATGATGTACAATTTTCATATATATGACTAGGAAAAGTATAGAACATATAAACAGCCAATAAATAATTGATTGAGCAATATTTGTTTTTAAATAATTTTTAATTTAATAAGTTAAAAATAAATAAATATTATTTTGAAACATTTAACTTTAAAGTTTAAAAATCTCAAATCGATTTACTTTTGAGGTTCAAAGATATCTATATCTAGTCTAGTTCAAATTTAGTACGTAGTTGCACCTTATTTTCATAAAACAATTATTTTTATTTTTATTTTTTATTTTTATTTTTCTTCAAATTAAACCTTATTTTCATAAAATTTTAAGTTTTCTTTTTTATTTTATTTCGAATTAAATTGTTTTTGTGTTTCTAAATCAATAAGCCGAGAGTGTTGTGATAAAAGAGATTAGCATTTTGGCTCTAATCACCTTTCCGGGCACTAATAACTATTATCTCCTACATCCTTGCTTAGATTTATCATTCATAATCCCTCAAATAAATTTCAAACCCTGTAGAAAAATAAATGTCCAAAGCATGAACAAGCTACAAATGGTTCTTTGAATCTGTCTTGGAGCCACCAGGCCCCTGTGGAGCTTCCTGTCTAATGTTTTACATCTTCATCAAGTTCCCGCAGAAAATGCCTGATTTACAGCATTTCTGGATTCAATGGCTCCTTGACATTAAATAGAAAAGTTTTCATAAGAAAAAACCACATGAACTTCGAAGTGCACAGTAAAAGAAACCTTGAAGAAAGTTTTATACTATTCAAAAAGACATTCAAGCAGATTCAAGAGTCAAAAAATTTAATAGCATCCTATCTGCTGCAATTATAAGACTGCTGAATAAAATAACAGTACAAAAACTCATCAACAGGTTCTTCAGGCCTCTGTTACAGGGAAATCAAAAACCACATCTTTCCCTGTAAGCTTCCTGTAAACTCCAGCATATGACTCCAGCTTATACTCGGTGTTGTTGCGCTCCTTAGGATCCAAGAAGATCTGGCAAACAAAAAAAAGGGGAGAATTCATGACAAGGGCAGAGATTATGGTGAGAAAGAACACAATTCTAACTACAAATTTTCAGTTCCTTTTGACTTAAAAATGTCAAAGCTACCTTGCTAATTTTGGATCCATCAATCCTGTATCTGGTGCGCTTTCCAACAATCTCAGCAGGATACACTAAATCCTCAAGCATGGCTTCATGCACGGCAGTTAGGGTACGGGAGCGGGGACGCTGAACAGCAGACCCTTTTTTGGGTGGCCGCACAATCCTTCGGGTAGCAAGCAGAACAACATCCTGCCAGATTATCAGAGGAGCAATTGATGCATAATTCATAATTCAGATTCAAACAAGTAATGGACTGAAACTGGGATTTACTTTGTGTATTAACCATGAATAGGAACTTCAAATGTTGAGTTTCTTCTTCCAAGGACTTGAACCTGCAGCCTTTCAGCTTGCAAGCTCAGGTCCTTATTCCCCATCCACTACACATGTAGAAAACTAAGAATCTGAGATAATAGTACCTTCCCACTGAACTTTTTCTCAAGCTCTCGAACAAGGCGAAGATGAACCTTGCGGTAAGCTTTCCTCAGCCTATAGGGAACATAGATAACAATAGCTTTGCGATTTCCAGCAACATCTATTTGACTGCAACATTTACAAAGTTTAAGTTTAGCAAATAGACCTGGCACCACAGGGAAGACAGAAAATTGAAAGAATTGGATGGAAAAGTTTCACATAGAACATGCATACAATTATGTACATACACTGCGGAATTTATAAAGAGATCTTTTAGATCACTTTTCAGGTCTGAGTTGGTATTTTCCAAATCAAATAATGCCTGCAGAGAAGAGAATTTCGTTTTCAACATATTTAATTCCTTTAAAACATGAATCCAAAAAAACAGACAATAAGAGTAAAGAGCTAACCTGGGCAACTGTCTCCTCAAACTCGGTGGGTTCAGCATCCTTGTCCTTTTGGATCTTCTTCTTAGTCGTGAACATCTTCACAGATCTGGTTAGCCACAGCAAGAGATTAGATTTAATAATTGAACTAAAATTATCAAAATCCAAATTTATCAGAACAACCTGCTGGTCATTCATTATGAGCTGTCATCCTAATGAACAATTAATTTCCAGTCATATATCTGCAAGTATGATTCTTTTTTGTTCAGAAACGAACTAGCCTAGAAAATAAGCATGCCTAAGTACAAGAATCCAACACCTAATATCAATCCATACAAGTCTTTCGCCACTAAAAAACTTCGCTTTTTCATAATCTTATTATCTGCTATATCTTCCCCGTTCAATTTACTAACAAACCAATTGCATTGCATCATCAAAATATCAAATTTAGGTACACACAAATGACAACAAGAATAATCCATCACTACAATCTACAGATAATGAACAGTAAAACACACAAAACAGCAGCTTTGATACTTTAAAGAGGTACAAAACAAAAGATAAGAAAAACAGCCCATTTACTTTGGACACGGAATGCACCTACATAAGAAAACAGATGTCAAAATTCAATCTTTTACGAGAACCCAGTTCACAAACACCAAAAATTTAAACAGCCCATTCTATCTTACAAGCTAAAACAGACGCTACAAGAAAAATAGAGCAGGTTCAATCTGAGCATTAAAAGCTTGGCATTTGAAGAAACAGTATTTACCGAGCAGGCAGCAGGCAAGAAGTGATCTGGTTGCTGTCGATACTGCTGCTATGAGGTGAAGGGGGGAGATGTTGCGGAAGTGTGAGGTTTAATAGTAGGGATAAATTAGGGTTATAAACGCACCCTACTTTGGACGGCTAAGATTAGTCTTGGGAATTAGACGGACTGATTGGTTTCTTTTATTTTTCTCTTTTTTTTTATTTTGTCACTATTTTTCTTTCTTCCTCCAATTATTTCACGGAGAATGTTAGAGGTGCCCTAGCTACCGTATATGTGCATAATACCGAATTTTTTATATCTGTATCATACTCCGGTAAAAAGTTTAGATATATATAAATTATTTATCAGTTATCAGGTATGTATGGATATTCATTATCTCATGATTATATATTATTAAATACAAAATTAAATAGTTATAAAATTATAAATATTATACATATGATGTTTTATGTCAATATTATAATATATGTATATCATATTGTGTTAAAAAAATATAAATATTCTACAATATATCTATATAATACAGATATATATTTTAGGTTAGGTTTAGACGGTTTCATAAAAATTTAATAATATTTATATCTTATTCATTATCTATCAAGTAAGGCAATTATCCAAAAATTACTCATTTGTTTAGGTCAAGTTAGAATTAAATTGCCTTATATAGATATAGGTGTTTGTGCTATGTCACAAGCTAAGTCAAATATTTTATAACATTAAAAAAAAAAAAAAAAAAACTTAGATGATGATGGAGTACTAATGTGTTTGGTATTATAGTAGCTTTTGTGATTGTGATTTTAAAAAAAAATTGTTTTATAAAAAATACTTTTGATTAATGTTAGTTTGGTATTGATATATATTTGGTTAAAATTGTGGTAGAAATTGAGGTTGAATAAAAAAATAATTTAATATGCTTGGTTAAAAATGATTTTTCAAATTGAGGTTATAAAATAACTAATATATATTAATGGTTTTTAATTTAAATATTTTAGATTTAACTGCTACTATTAAATCATGAAATAAATAATATTGTATATAAAATATTTTTTATTGTTCCATTAAACTATCTACAATTCCATCACGTACGAAATTCAACCAACAATGACTACAATTTCTATGGTTTCTTAAGCATGTAACAACATCAAGGTAAAATATCATCAGAAATAAAAATGAGATTACGATTAAATTCTGCAAATGTTACATCATCATGCGATCTCCTTTTAATTTATATAATATCATTGAATAATATTAAACATTAGTTTTTCAAGTATAACACAATTAAAAAAAATTAGATTTTTTTTAATTGGGTCGGACGCGGTCCAATGCATTTAAGTCTGGGTTGAACCCGATCCGACTATGAACACTTGAGATGTTCCCCACTATTCACTTCAAGAAAGTGAACAGTGCACAATGAATTAATTCACTTTGCACAGACACAACACTTAAGAGAGAAGTAGATTGATAATGCTTTCGGGTAATTTGCGTTTGAAACATAAATTATAATGGGTTTCACACATAGTAACAACGTTTTATATTTTACTAAATGTTTTGTTTTGGTGATTTGCTTTAAAAGCATAAAAAAAACCACAAAAATGAAACACTCTCTTAAAGGAGTGAGAAAAATTAACGACCGGTGTCACTAATTCAAATAGGTTCAATAAACTCAATTAATTTAATAATATAATTATTAAAAAAAGTCAATAATAAAAAAAACTAGAGAAAAAAATGACAATGATTAATAAAAATAAATAAATACTTTTCAATATTATAAAAAGATATCGGTATCATCAAAAGATAAATACTTTTAAAATCAAAATAAAATGATCTTATCAATTGGTAATCACCCTTAACACAAAATAAAATAACATAATTTCATCAAGAGATGATGAAACTAAACATGAAATAAAATGGTCTCCTTGGTGAAAGACATGAGCTTTCTTAAATCACTTTAAACCCTTATTTAAGATCACACAACTAATTAGCATGATGTTAAGCTCATTTATTTTCTTAAATTCAATTTTTTAAAAAGCAATCCAGTTACGAGCCTTCTATCCATTTCTCTTATTGTTAACTTTGACATCTACCAACAGTTTTTGCATTGAAGCTTTATCCCATAACATTGACGGTCCCTATGATTAATTGTTTCTGTCGCACCCGACATCGCGGCGGCCCTAAAAAATATTAATTCTCTTGAATTAATTATGGAAAAAGAACAGATTCTGGCATCCGGTTCTTTTAGGAAAAAATGTCTTGTTTGAGGATCGCCACCTAGTATTATGGTCACTAGGAGCCCTAACTGGTCAACAGAGATTCTATGGCTCGGGATTGGTTATGTAAAAGGAAAGATATTATCACCCCTTAAATGTTCTGCCTAAGGCAGACTGCATTGTTGGTTTTGTCTTAGATTTGCTAAATTTTTTATTGGTTTATGTTCTGACGATTTATTCACAATATTCCTGACTCTGGCGTCAATGAATATTCAACTACGGAAAATTCCAACTCTGGCGTTGGTAATTATTACGTAGTAAAAAAAAGAAATTAAATCTAGATTTTTTTTGTTTTTTATGTAGTAAAAAAAAAATAATTAAATCAGTATTTTTATTCCTGACTCTGGCGTCAGTGAATAAATAAATAAATAAATAAATTCATTTTTCATACCTGCACATATAAAATTAAAAAAAAAATATAACGAATAAAAATAATATAAACTTAGACCTGTATTTATTCCCGACTCTGGCGTCGGTGAATAAACCGGTAAATTTATATTATTTTTTTTCTATGAATACACATATTTTTTTCATTTTTTATTTCTACTATTTTTATTTATTTATTTATTTTATTATCTATATATATTTTTGGGCTGGGCCCAGTTCAGCCCAAAAGAGGCTGGACTAGGCCCAGCCAGCCCGGCCACTGGCCCAAGCCAGTGGCCCGGCAGAACTTAATTAATTCTGCATCTAAACTGCACGCGTGAAGCAATTTCACGCGTGCAGCAACTGTGCGAAGGTAATTAAATTACCTTCGCACAGTTCTTTCATTATGTTCAAATTCAAACGAGAATGAAGAGAAGAATGGGAATGGCTTACCTGCTTCTGGAAATCGTGAAGTGGCTTGCAGCACAGTGATTTCGTGCTCGTCTACGTATGGCTGTCCCCTTCTGTTTTCCTTTTGCTTTGGTGATGATGAAGATCACGACTGACTTCTTAGGTTCTTTCTGTGCAGGGGGCGATTGAGAAGACAGTGATGATAACGTTGGTTTTCTGGGCTTCTACACTTGCGTTTTCTCTGTTTTGTTTTTGGCTGTGGTGTTTTCTTTCTCTCGGTATTGTTGGGTTTCTTCCCTCTGTCTCACTCTGTCTCTGCTGGGTTTATTCCCTCTCTTTCGGTTCTGGGTTGTTCTTCACTGGTTTTTTGCTCTGTTTCTTTTCGGTTTTTTTCTTTCTCTCCGTTTTTTGCTCCCGGTTTCAGTCCAAAAATCCCCCCCTGTTGGCTGCGACTCCTTCTCCTTTTATAAGGCCAAAATCGGTGGTAACGGCCAGCCTCCTAAATGCCCTGTAACCGGCCCTTTAAGTGCCTTCAATGCTAGAACTTAAGCGTTGGCTGGAAATCGATGAAACGGAGGAAGAAGACGGTGAACAGTTTTGTCCAAGAAACGGCTCCGTTTTCCCATCAAATGCTATTTATGATCTGGTCCTTGAAGTTTTGAAATTTTTGTAAATAAGCCCCTGGATAAACTTTAATTGGATCCTTGCATTTCCGCGCCATTTTCAAGCTGGTCCTTGGATTTTAATGTTTGCAATTTAGACCACAATTAAACCCCAAACTTTGATATTTCTTCAATTAAGTCCCCGGGTTTCATTAATTAAATTAATTTCAAGCCAATTAAGTCCAAAAACTTATCAATTCTCCAATTAAACCCTTGATTGGATTAATTAAATTAATTTTCAAGCTTAATTAAGTCTCAAAACTTATCAATTCTCCAATTAAACCTTTAATTGGATTAATTAATTTAATTCCAAGCTCAATTAAGTCTCAAAACTTATCAATTCTTCCATTAAGCCCTTGATTTGATTAATTCTAAAGTTTGATTAAACCCCAAAACTTCTAACCATGATGCCCTTAACCCAAATATTAATTCATTCTTCATTTATTTCATTTTACTTGTTTTCTCATCATCATTATTATTTTTTCATCAATTTTTTATCCTTTTCAATAAATAAAATAATAAAAAATAAAATGGTCAAAAATTGGGTTATGACAGTTGCCCTCTCTTTATAATATTTACTATACAAAGATATTTAGAAAATTTTATTTTTCTTTTAGCTTTGTGTGGTAAATTTATAAAGAAAAGTAGATACAGAGAGAACTTTTGCTTTTTTTTTTTCTTTTTCTTGAAAACTTCAAAAAACAGTAAATTGACACACGACCTTTATAGAGAGATGTCGAAATTAAGAAACAAGTCATTTGGAAGACGACCCACCCTTTTTTTTTGGTTTTTTTTTTTAAAAATGGATCAAATTATTTTGGGCAACCTGCCCGATGATAAAAGAAACGCGAAGAATTTCGCGAATGGTCTAATTGTTCCAGGCAACCTGCCCGATGATTGAAAAAAAGAATACGAGGATGATTTTCTTTATTTTTTTATTTTTTAGGATGGTCACATTGTAATGGGTTACTTGCCCAGTTGGTCACATTGTAATGGGTTACCTGCCCAGATGGTCACATTGTAATGGGTTACCAACCCAATTGGTATATTGTAATGGGTTACCAACCCAGATGGTCACATTGTAATGAGTTACCTGCCCAGTTGGTATATTGTAATGGGTTACCAACCCAGTTGGTCACATTGTAATGGGTTACCTGCCCAGTTGGTATATTGTAATGGGTTACCAACCCAGATGGTCACATTGTAATGGGTTACCAACCCAGATGGTCACATTGTAATGGGTTACCTGCCCAGTTGGTATATTGTAATGGGTTACCAACCTAGTTGGTCACATTGTAATGGGTTACTGGCCCAAATAGTCACATTGTAATGGGTTACCTGCCCAGTTGGTATATTGTAATGGGTTACCAACCCAGTTGGTCACATTGTAATGGGTTACCGGCCCAATGAGAAAAAAATACGAGAATTTTTCAAAAATGGTCTAATTCACATAGATTTGAAGGAGGTGGAAAAAATGACATGATAGGGCTCGAAGGCGCACTATTTCAAAAGATGAAAGCTCGAAGGAAATGAGGGCTCGGAGGTGCGCTCAAAAGGGAATGAGGGCTCGAAAACGCACTCAAAAGGAGGTAGGATAGGAAATGCACTACCTTTGATGGTCGAGGGCTCGAATGCGCGCTCGAAAAGAAATGAGGTGAGGGCTCGAAGGTGCACTCAAAAGGAGGTAGGATAGGAAATGCACTACCTTTGGTGGTCGAGGGCTCGAAGGCACACTCGAAAAGAGATAAGGCGAGGGCTCGAAGGCGCGCTCGAATGAAGATAAGACGAGGGCTCGAAGGTGCGCTTGAATTGAGGTAGGATATGAAATGCACTACCTATGATGGTCGATGGCGCACTCGAAAAAGGTGGAAAAACACAGAGATTTTTCAGGTGGCCTAATTCTCATGGGCGGCCTGCCCAGGATGAAAAATTCTCAAAAAATAAAAAATTTTCAAAAGCAAATTCAATCTTGGCCATTTCAAGTTGGCCTTCCACTTGATGGATTTCGTTGGAATTTTCTCATATGAAATTTGCAAAACTCATTGTTCAATGTCTCGAAGTTTAGATGATATGCATGCATCTTTACCTGTTTTGAAATATAGGCCCCCATTTCTTCTTAGTCTTCTTGTTGCTTGACTGATGAGGACTTGCTACCTCTGATTCGGGTCATCTTTGTCACTTGGCTTCTAGCCCACTCGAGTTAGCCCATGTAAATCTATTTCCAGATTTGTTTGCACAACTTATCCTTTGTGGTGCCCATTGTGACCCACTTGCTTGCTAAAGAATTTTTTGACTCGTCAAATAATTTGAGAGGATCATTCATTACTCCTCGTTTCACTACTAGAAACATTCGGTGTCACTTGCTGAAAGGATCAAACTGTATTTCATAAACCAAAATGCCCCCTTGTCTTGTTGTAGGAAATGTTCCATCTCTTTTTTCTAGAATTTTTCCTTCTAAGCACAATGTTGCCCCCTTGTATTGGTCATTGCCCCTAAGGGTGCTCTGTCAGCGACTTAGACAAATTATGGTTTTAAGAAGCCATTCTTTCATTTCTCTCCTTTTCAGTTTGGTGAAGGATTATGGGTTCAGAATGAATCTTGAAATATTGATCTTGCATTTTGAAAACAAAAATTATTTTGATGTGAGTCTAAAACAATTTGCTTTTGAAATCTTGCAACTCCTTGGTTATTTTCTTTCTTGGAAAAGAGATTATTTGCTCTTGTGTTTGGCAATGATATCTTCGGTGAAAATACATCATGAGATGACCTTTTTTCAAAGTGAAGGGCTCGAGAAAAAAAAGCTCAAGGTTTTGTTTGAGAAAAATTTGTCTCTTTTTGAACACTCATTTTTATCAGCATGAATAATAATGAATAGCTTATTCTTGAGGTCATGAATCTTATGAAAAATATATTCTTTGCATTTTGAGAGCATTGTTTATTGTTCTAGGTTGCTTGCTTGCTTGATTAGAAAGGATTTCTACAGGTACGTAACGTAGGCTGTGGTTTTTGGCTATGAAAGAAATGGATTCATAAGGCTCAAAGAGTGTTTCAGGGTTTCAAAGACTGAAGATCACGATCAATAGTTTGACTTTTGGCGTCATTCATATTTTCTTTTGCCGCTCTTCTTTGATTTGCCCCTCTTTTTTCTTTTTCATTGCTTTGCTAGAGCATACTCACTTTATCTTGGTTATCACTTTTTCTTGTGATTTGGGCATGCCCCCTAGCATTTGAGTTTCTTGGGCTCTTTCGCCTTTTGGCTTTCTCACGGCTTTATCATCTTTCTTGATCATTGAAATTTCACTTGCCCCCAATGTGGGGTGTGATCCTAGTCGGGATATATTTTATGAAAGAAAAATTATTCAGGCTCAAAAAGGGATCACAAGGGATATACTTATTTCAGAACGTGAAAGGAATAACAAAGATGGCCTTTCCTCATTTCAAGCGCAAGCAACTATGATCAATAAACTTTGACCTCATCTAGTGTGATGGTTTAGTCTTTGCAAAGATGCATTTCATGAGTTATGAGCAACAAGTTCACTACATACCATTATTCATACACTTAAAAACACATGTTTCAAAAGTCATGGGGTAAGGGTGTTTATTCATTTCTTTTTTCTTTCTTCTTTTTAGAGTTTGGTCACTTTTATGAAGGAGTTGCTTGATTCAATTGTCATTCTACAAGTAGAATGTCAAAAATATCATTTTTGAATAAACATCAAATTATTTTTTGAAATCAAAATGCCAGATCAATTTTTTTCAAAACTCCAATAGGGAAACTGATTTGTGTTAAAAGAGATGAATTGCGTCTATGAGATCGCACAAGGCTTCAAAGATGTGTTTGTGAATCTTTATAAGAAAACTCTCTCAGAAAAAAAATGAATAATGATAATCGTAAACATGATTGAATGACAAACTCATTATTTCATTGAAACTTTGGAAAATAAGTTCAACAAGAAAGAACTTATGACAACATCTCGGGCTATGAATACTGGCATGATAACATATAAAGGGGCTAAACATTTAGCAATCATTGATTGGAATTTCTGGAATATTTCAATCATTCATTCTCCTCGACAAGGGCATCTTTTCAACAGTCAATTGAAATCAAATGTAGATCATTCTCAACCTAATATCACCATAGCTTTATCTTCAAAATAATTGGTTGCTGGGAGTCGGTGTGAAGCAATTAGCTATAGGAACTGTCGATACACGACGTCGGGCGACGGCTACGCTCATTTTTGTTTATTTAACAAAAAAGATTTGTTTAATTGGGGGAAATGAAAATTTTATAGGAATCGCCATCTAGTAATTTGAGGGAACTAGAAATCCCAAATTAGACACTGGTCCCAGAGATTCGGGTACTGGGTTAGTTATGATTAAGGGAAGGTAGACACCACCCTTAAAACATCCTTTCAAAAGAAAGGTTACCCTTACTTGTGTGTTTTTTATTTGATTTAAATGCTATTATATTTTGAGCTTATTTGCAATTTTTTTTTTTTTTTAAAATAGTTAACGTCGGTCCCTAAAAATAGGAGACACGTTAAAAAATAACATCAGTCCCTAAAAATAGGAGACTTGTCTAAAATATTGACGTTTAACCCTAAAAAGGAGATTTACGTCTAAGTTACCAAAAAAAACAATGGACATAATCCATATTGGTATTTAAACTTTTGACATCGGTCCTTTTATGAAAAAGAGATGTGTCGACAAACAGTATTTATTTATAAAATTATTTTTATATCGTTGAGAAATGGGTATCCCATATTTGAGATTTGGGCTTTGGACCCACGAACGATAACATGATAGGATGGGTGTTGGACCCGCGTTGTTATTCCTTTCTTTTTTATTTTATTTTTTTGTTTGTTTTACAACATACAAGAAAATTTATACACAAAATAAAAAAAATGTTAGAAATCTAAAAAAAATAACCTAAGTGACACAGTATAGGTAAAATACTGAAATACCCTCGGATCTATCGAAAATTTATGAAAATGCCACTGGCGGCGCGTGTGGCTCACGCGCGGCTACTGTTGGTTGCGGCGAGCTTTTCAGGCGAGATTTCTGGCCAACCGATGGTCGGTTCTGGTAGATCTGAGGTTGAGGATTCTATTGGTGGTGGTCTCGACGTCCGTTGATGGCTTACGAGGGAGAATCGATGACTTGAAGGTTCGGTGGCCGACGAAGATCGCGGCCTTTTTCCGGCCAGATGAGGCGGCGAAAATTATGAAAACCATCGGGGTTTTGCTTTAAACGAGGGTAGCTACCTTTCTGTGGTGGTGCAGAGGCTTGAGATGGCCGGAAAGTGGAGATCGAATGAGAGAGGGAGTCGCCGGCGAGAGGAGAGAGATGTTCTGAGATTTCCTACGGTGTGAACGCGTATACGGTGTACCGGTGCCTCGGAACACTGTGCGCCGTTAGATCTCGGATGAAACGATCGGATGGCTGTGATTGGCTAGATCTGCTGTTGATCGGACGGTCTGGATGAACTGAGCTTTGATCTGATGTGTCGCGGTGCACCGAAAGCTCGGTGCACCGGATGACGTGGCGCAACGGGATTAAATCCTGGAATATTTTAACGGCTGAGATGTGTTGGGATATATTTGGTATTTTTCAAATTGTTTTTTTTAAAAGACAATATCCTACTCTCCCGAAGAAAAACTAAAAAAAAATGTTAATAGTATCAATCGATTCTTTCTTTTTTTTCTTTTCTTCCTCCCCCCTCTCCTTTGCCTTCTCCTCTCGTGGCTATTTATAGCCAGGGGACAACTCATTAAATTCTGAAGAAATAATGCACCGTCGGCAACTAACTTATCTACCATAATTTTGTCGGCAACTAACTTATCTACCATACTTTTGTTTTATTATATATAATAATAAATATTTACATGGGTAAAACTAAAAATTCAAATCAATATTAAAAAAATCCTGTTTCAACCGCAAAAAAAAAAATGGAATACCAAAAAAAAAACATTTGATGGGTATCGACCCGATGAACCGGGTTTTGGTCGAAAATGACGGTTTTGACCCGAGACAGCCCGAAACTTATTTTTTACCCTGGTCGACATGGTTTGACCCGTATTGACCCGGTGAACTTGGTTTTGGTCAGAAATGACGGTTTTGACCCGAAACAGCCCGAAACTCATTTTTTACCCTGGTCGACATGGTTTGACCTGCGATTGACTCGAGAAAAATATATCTTTGAATTTTAAACTTTTTTTTAATTTTTTTTTGGATTTTTATGAATAATAATAGAAATAAAATAATATTCAAGAAAATCTTTGTGAATCCAAAATTGGGTTACAACAGTTGCCCCCTCTTTACAATACTTACGGTGCAAAGGCATTGGAAAATTCATTTTCTTTTGACTTTGCATAGTAAGTTTTGTAAAGAAAAACAATGATGGTGGTATTGAAAAAATATACAGATTCTCAGTTGGTCTATTCTTCTAGGCGACCTGCCCAAGTGAAAAACATGAAAGTGTTTTCAACAATGGTTTAGTGAAATACATGAAAGTGATTTCAACAATGGTTTTGTGAACTGACCCGTCTGTGAAATACATGAAAGTGATTTCAATAATTTTTTTTTACTACCACGATGATAAAATGCGAGTAAACTCGCAAGTGGTCTAATTGTTCCAGGCGACCTGCCCGATGATAAAATGCGAAGAAACTCGCAAGTGGTCTAATTGTTCTAGGCGACCTGCCCGATGATAAAATGCGAAGAACTCGCAAGTGGTCTAATTGTTCCAGGCGACCTGCCCAATGATAAAATGCGAGGAACCTCGCAAGTGGTCTAATTTTTCCAGGTGACCTGCCCGATGATAAAATGCGAGGAAACTCGCAAGTGGTCTAATTGTTCCAGGCGACCTGCCCGATAAATGAAAAAAATGCGAGAAAACTCGCAAGTGGTCTAATTGTTCCAGGCGACCTGCCCGATAAATGAAAAAAAATGCGAGGAAACTCGCAAGTGGTCTAATTGTTCCAGGCGACCTGCCCGATAAATGAAAAAAATGCGAGAAAACTCGCAAGTGGTCTAATTGTTCCAGGCGACCTGCCCGATAAATGAAAAAAAATGCGAGAAAACTCGCAAGTGGTCTAATTGTTCCAGGCGACCTGCCCGATGATAAAATGCGATGAAAGTCGCAAGTGGTCTAATTGTTCCAGGCGACCTGCCCGATGATAAAATGCGAGGAAACTCGCAAGTGGTCAAATTGTTCCAGGCGACCTGCCCGATAAATGAAAAAAATGCGAGAAAACTCGCAAGTGGTCTAATTGTTCCAGGCGACCTGCCCGATAAATGAAAAAAATGCGAGAAAACTCGCAAGTGGTCTAATTGTTCCAGGCGACCTGCTCGATAAAAAAAAATGCGAGGAAACTCGCAAGTGGTCTAATTGTTCCAGGCGACCTGCCCGATGATAAAATGCGATGAAAGTCGCAAGTGGTCTAATTGTTCCAGGCGACCTGCCCGATGATAAAATGCGATGAAAGTCGCAAGTGGTCTAATTGTTCCAGGCGACCTGCCCGATGGTGAAATACTTGAAAGTGATTTCAGCAGTAAGCTTCAGAGTTGATGAAAATTTATAAAGGAAGTCATACCTGTACGACTGAGATCTGATTTGCAAATCAATCCCAAAAATGATGAAAGCTTCTTCAGAAAGTCTTATATGTACGGCTGAGACCTGATTTGCAAATCGATCCCAAAGATGATGAAAGCTTCTCAAGAAAGTCCTATATGTACGGTTGGGATTTGATTTGTAAATGGATTAGGAAAGCTTCTCAAGAAAGTCTTGTATGTACGGTTGGAATTTGATTTGTAAATGGATCCCAAAAGATGAGGAAAGCTTCCCAAGGAAGTCTTGTATCTACGGCTAAGATCTGATCTTCTATTGAAAATGATGGCAGGAGCAAATTCCCTATAAATCACGCAATATTGGGCAAAAGACATCATCCACTTCTCACATTTTCAATACTCTCAAAGTTCTTAACTTTTGAAGTTTTAACCATGTCTTCCTCTTCTTCCAATGCTAATCCAAACCTTGTTCCTGCGGCAGAGCCTGTAGTTTGTAGTACTACCTTTGAAGTGAATGGTCGTCCAGTTACAATAGTGGATACTATAATGGACGATGAAGATACCGCTGTAGCCGTGGCTAGAGACATGATCCTTCCTCGTGATGAAATAATGCTGGCAGCCAGGACCGATATTGAAGCAGTGAATCAGTCACTTGCTCTTAGTATCAGAGCTACTTCGTCTTTGGTGAACGTTGTAGAGCGTCTTCATGCCAGAAGACTTGAGTTGAATACTCAAATTCCTGAGCTCCATAATCAGATTGAGAATTTAAGGAAAAGGCTCCATGATGAGAGACGTCACAGAAACAACTTGGAGAGGAGAAACGAAGAGCTCAATGCACGTGTTGACTTTTGGAGGGACTATGTTAACACACGACACCTCGAGTTCGAGGAACAGATGGAACGCATAATTAACCAGTTTGAGGAATTTTGAGTAATGATGGATCATCAGCGAGCTGAAAATATCCCTAATCATCCTCGCAGTGTTTAACGTTTGTACTTGTAAACCATTATGCCCATGAATAAAAATCCATCTTCCTTGTCTTCATTCATGAATTTTGCTTTTATGGAATTGCCATAGTTGATGTGATTTAAAAGAACTTCATTTCTCGTTGGATCCCGTGAGGATTTTGTTTCGTGAGATATCTGCAAAACAAATATGCGATGCTTGTGAAGTGAGATGATATGCAATGCATCTTACCTGTTTTTGAAATATAGATCCCCGTTCATCTTGTTTGAGGGTTTTGACTTTGAGTGAGCTCTTTTGATTTACGCGTGCTTCAAGTCTACTCAAGCTGACCCATGTTGTCCATTTTCTAAGATAAGCATTGTTTGAGTTTCCCAACAGTCACTGCACGTTTCTCCATTGGTAACTTCACTGAGAGAATCAGCTTCTCTATGGCCCGACACTGTCCTGGGATTTCGTCTGCATTTCTCTTACTGAAGATGTATCAGTTATCTTGTTGTCTAACTGATCATATTGTGAGAGTCAACAATCTCCTTTCATGGACATTGCAAATCATACAATCTCAGTCCTCATGCTGGAAGAAGTCCACAGTTTTATCATGTGTATTTTCCACTAGGGAAGCAAATTTCTTTGCTGTTAAGGATCTGGTAACTGCTTCTCTGCCCCCTGGGAGAATTAACTGCCTCATTTTATTTCCTCCTTTGCTCTTGTTGTCATTAGAATCTCTGATTTTCTAATGGTGCCTCATAATGTGTTATATGCTCATTTTTCTTACAAAGAAAACCTTTTTCCAAAAATGATTTTTCAAAAGATCTGTTTTGTTCTCGAAAACTGAAACTCTCAATGTCTGTTTATAACAATGTTCAGGCAATTCTGGGGCTTTATGTCAAATCTCTTGGTAAAAGTAATCTAAGATGAAGGTAAGTGATGAGATGACCTTCTGCTTTGGTTTTCAAAGTGTTCAAGCAATTGCTTGAAGGTATTTTGAGAGAAAAGAAACAATTTGCATCTTTAGAAACACTCTTTTTAACAGCATGAATAATAATGAGTAATTATTTGCTATGCTATGACTCTTTGTGGAAAAGTCTCTTACATTTTGAGAACGCCGTTTATTGATCTAGGTCGCTTACTTGATTAGAAAGGACTTCAAAGGCACGTAATGTAGTTTATGGCTCAAGGTTATAAAAGAAAGAGTATTCCATAAGCTCAAAAAAGTGTTTAAGGGCTTATAAACTATAGATCACTATTATCTTGTCTTGGCATTTTCTTTTGCTACCTTGACAACAAAAATGATGATGAATATTCCAAATGAGGAACTTTTGTTTTTTTTTGTTATTCCTATATTTGTTAGGAATTCTCTCAATTGTTTGGAATTTAATTGAATTCTTTGTTGTCATACTTTCTTTATAAGCTCACATGCCTTCAAGACAATTTCCTTAATCATATTTCTCTTTTTGCCCCCTAGTGTAGGGTGTGATCTTAGTTAAGGTTCTCATGAAAGAAAAGGCTTTAAATAGACTCAGCTCAAATTGGGACTGCAAAGGATAATTTTAAAGAAAGTGAAAGGAATATCAAAGATGGCCTTTCCTCATTTCAAGTAAGATCAGTTAAAACCAATAAACTTTGTCCATATCCAACGTAATGCTTTGGATTTGTAAGATACCATGTTTTGCGAGTCCATGACAAACTAAGATACCATTATTCATGCTGATAAAATGTGGATCCAAGACATAATTTGGGTGATAGTTGTTCCAATTGCATGTTTTTTTGACTTGTTTGGTCATCTCTTTCAAGGGAATTGCTCTGAACATTATTCCAAACAAATCATTGATTTATTTCATTGAAATCACAAACAAAATCAGTTCTTTTAAAACCTCATTTAAGAAGAATGGATTCTCCTAGTAAAAAAAGTTTGAAAGATCAAATTGTTGAGCAATTGAGATCATGCATGAGCTTTTTGGTGAGGTATATGCAAAGGGAATTTCCTGGCCAAAACTTCATTGATTTGATTGGATGAAACACATCATACATAATACTTTTTCACAGAATCAGAGTTTGCAGGCCTAGATAAATCATCTCCATCCATCCTAGGCAACAACAGAGCCCCTCCGGAGAATGCTTTCTTCACTACATATGGGCCTTCACCCACTTTGTGAAGTAATCAATGGCTACTAAGATAAATTGATGCCTATTGCTGGCTTTTGGGTTGATTGACCCAATCACATCTATTCCCCACATTGCAAATGGCCATGATGATGTCATATTAAACAGAGGAGATGGAGGTGCATTTATCTTATCACTGTACACTTGACATTTATGGCATTTTTTGACATAATCGATGTAATCTTTCTCCATGGTCATCCAGAAATACCCAGATCATTGCATTTGTCTAGCCATCATATGCCCCCTTGCATGAGTTGCACAAATTCCTTCATGAATTTCTTGCAATGCTACCTTAGCTAGACATCTTAGTACAATGCCATTGAATGATCTTTTACATAGAATTTCTCCATCAAGGTAAAATTCCATGGCTAGCCTTCTCAAGGTCTTCGTATCTGCTTTAGATGCCCTCAAGGGAAATTCTCCCTGTTCTTATCGCTTGTTCTATTCTCTCAGCGATAGTTACAGCATCATAGAAATGCTGAGCTGAACTACCCACCAGGTGTTCAAAGTATGGAGATTTAAAAGTGTTAGAAAATAGAGTGACCATTTCTTTTTCTAACAAAGAGGGTTGCACATGAGATGCTTTTTCACGCCATCTCAAAGCATATTCTCTTACAGTCTCTTTGTTGCCCTTCTCCATGACTAACAAGCTTGACCTGTCCGGGGCTACCTCCATGTTGAATTTATACTGCTCCACAAAGGCTTTTACCAAATATTTCCACTTTCTGATCTTAGTATTATCCAGCCTTGTATACCAACTTAATATCGATCCAGAAAGACTGTCTTGAAAGAAATGGATGAGAAGTTTCTCATCATTCACTACTTCTGCCATCTTATTGCAGTAAGATTTAAGATGAGTGATTGGGCATTCAGTTCCAGTATACTTGATGAATTCTGGTACCCTAAATTCTTTGGGTACAACTACATTTGGAACTAAACACATTTCTGCAGCATAAACAAGATCATATAAGTCTGCCCCTTCGACTGCCTTCAATCTTGCTTCTAGAGCGGTCAATTTATCATAATCGACATTTTCGGAGAATTTCATCCTTTGTGGGTCATCAGTTGCCAGGTTTACAGTAACTGGCACTTGTGCTGGTGGAACATTGGCAGTGAACTGTTGTTCAAATGAAGAAGGATTTGCCCCTAAATTTTGAGGCGAGAATACAAAGGGAGCTGCTGGCATAGATACAGATGGAGTTGCAACTACCGGCTGAGTAGAGGTATCTTCACCAGACTTGGATACTAGGGCCTGCTCGAGTAGACTTGTAAGTCGTGCTATATCGTTTTTCATGCTCTCTAACTCTCTTTGATAATGAGCCTCTAGGTAGGTCCTTTCTTCGTTCTCCATTATCTTCCTTCGTAGTCGAGTGTAATGAATTTTACAGCCTTTTGGGGGACCTATATTTCACCCTAAATGAATGCAAGTAAACTAAATGAAATGCACAAATGGATGCAAAAAGTCATATGGTGTATGCATGATTGTTATTGGTTTCAAAATTGTTTTTTTAAATTATGACGAGGAACAGACCAGATTAGATTCTCTTAAAAAAAGTTCTCACTGAGGACTCCAAACCTACAGGGACTTGAACCGATTTAGGGGAGAAATTTGATGCCATGTTCTGATGGCAAACAATCCCCTTCATCATGTTGGTTCAAATCTGATCTGGTCAAAAATTCCTTAATAGTAATGTTTTTCTTTTATCTCACACTTCCTATGAGGATCCGTGGAGATTTAATAAGAATATGAAATGTATATGAACATGTATGTTAATGTATTGATATTTGTTTGTGTCCTAAAAGGTATATCCTAATTGATAGGATCTAGCTCATAAGGTTTGGCTTAGTTTATTCTATCCCTAAAGATATTTTTTGGTTCCTAGATTGCCCGAATTACCCATGGGGTAGTTGGCCTCTTAACCTTATACAACATGAGTATGGGAAGAAAATTCCACAATACCCGTTGCATAGGGTGAGTTACAATCCAAGCGAAAGTTCAAATGAGCATCAGTGGATATAAGTCACACTTGCCACCTGAATCTTTCTTTTCTAATCTTAAAAAGGACGAGCTCGGGTCCAGAGCTTTTATGGGTTCACTGTGAAGTGTGTGAATACACAAATAAATAACATGCATGCATGTGTAATTAAAAAATGAAATGATTTACAATTGATATTGCATAAAATAAATAGTGCAAATAAAATGAATACTCAAAAAATAAATAGCAATAAAAAAAAAAATGAAAAGCACACACAAGCAGTTGGTTCAACCCTAGTCCCCAGTGGAGTCGCCATTCTGTCGATACACGACGTCAGGCGACGGCTCCGCTCATTTTTGTTTATTTAACAAAAAAGATTTGTTTAATTGGGGGAAATGAAAATTTTATTGGAGTCGCCATCTAGTAATTTGAGGGAACTAGAAATCCCAAATTAGACACTGGTCCCAGAGATTCGGGTACTGGGTTAGTTATGATTAAGGGAAGGTAGACACCACCCTTAAAACATCCTTTCAAAAGAAAGGTTACCCTTACTTGTGTGTTTTTTATTTGATTTAAATGCTATTATATTTTGAGCTTATTTGCAATTTTGTTTTTTTTTTTTAATAGTTAACGTCGGTCCCTAAAAATAGGAGACACGTTAAAAAATAACATCAGTCCCTAAAAATAGGAGACTTGTCTAAAATATTGACGTTTAACCCTAAAAAGAAGATTTACGTCTAAGTTACCAAAAAAAACTATGGACATAATCCATATTGGTATTTAAACTTTTGACATCGGTCCTTTTATGAAAAAGAGACGTGTCAACGAACAGTATTTATTTATAAAATTATTTTTATATCGTTGAGAAATGGGTATCCCATATTTGAGATTTGGGCTTTGGACCCACGAACGATAACATGATAGGACGGGTGTTGGACCCGCGTTGTTATTCCTTTCTTTTTTATTTTATTTTTTTGTTTGTTTTACAACATACAAGAAAATTTATACACAAAATAAAAAAAAAATGTTAGAAATCTAAAAACAATTACCTAAGTGACACAGTATAGGTAAAATACTGAAATACCCTCGGATCTATCGAAAATTTACGAAAATGCCACTGGCAGCGCGTGTGGCTCACGCGCGGCTACTGTTGGTTGCGGCGAGCTTTTCAGGCGAGATTTCTGGCCAACCGATGGTCGGTTCTGGTAGATCTGAGGTCGAGGATTCTATTGGTGGTGGTCTCGACGTCCGTTGATGGCTTACGAGGGAGAATCGATGACTTGAAGGTTCGGTGGCCGACGAAGATCACGGCCTTTTTCCGGCCAGATGAGGCGGCGAAAATTATGAAAACCATCGGGGTTTTGCTTTAAACGAGGGTAGCTACCTTTCTGTGGTGGTGCAGAGGCTTGAGATGGCCGGAAAGTGGAGATCGAATGAGAGAGGGAGTCGCCGGCGAGAGGAGAGAGATGTTCTGAGATTTCCTACGGTGTGAACGCGTATACGGTGTACCGGTGCCTCGGAACACTGTGCGCCGTTAGATCTCGGATGAAACGATCGGATGGCTGTGATTGGCTAGATCTGCTGTTGATCGGACGGTCTGGATGAACTGAGCTTTGATCTGATGTGTCGCGGTGCACCGAAAGCTCGGTGCACCGGATGACGTGGCGCAACGGGATTAAATCCTGGAATATTTTAACGGCTGAGATGTGTTGGGATATATTTGGTATTTTTCAAATTGTTTTTTTTAAAAGACAATATCCTACTCTCCCGAAGAAAAACTAAAAAAAATGTTAATAGTATCAATCGATTCTTTCTTTTTTTTCTTTTCTTCCTCCCCCCTCTCCTTTGCCTTCTCCTCTCGTGGCTATTTATAGCCAGGGGACAACTCATTAAATTCTGAAGAAATAATGCACCGTCGGCAACTAACTTATCTACCATAATTTTTGTCGGCAACTAACTTATCTACCATACTTTTGTTTTATTATATATAATAATAAATATTTACATGGGTAAAACTAAAAATTCAAATCAATATTAGAAAAATCTTGTTTCAACCGCAAAAAAAAAAAATGGAATACCAAAAAAAAACATTTGATGGGTATCGACCCGATGAACCGGGTTTTGGTCGAAAATGACGGTTTTGACCCGAGACAGCCCGAAACTTATTTTTTACCCTGGTCGACATGGTTTGACCCGTATTGACCCGGTGAACTTGGTTTTGGTCAGAAATGACGGTTTTGACCCGAAACAGCCCGAAACTCATTTTTTACCCTGGTCGACATGGTTTGACCTGCGATTGACTCGAGAAAAATATATCTTTGAATTTTAAACTTTTTTTTAATTTTTTTTGGATTTTTATGAATAATAATAGAAATAAAATAATATTCAAGAAAATCTTTGTGGACCCAAAATTGGGTTACAACAGGAACGATAAGTGTCTTGGCAATCACCTTCAGTGAAATCGTTCTTCTTAGTCGGGTTAGCAATCTTACCTAACCTAATGGCTTGTTCAATCCTCTCAGCTATAATAACCAAGTCAGTGAAATGTCGTGCAGAGCTTCTAACCAAGTATTCAAAGTACGGAGCTTTAAATGTATTGGAAAATAAACTGATCATCTCTTTTTCCAACATGGGAGGATTAACTTGTGCAGCTACCTCGCTCCATCTCCGGGCATATTCTCTTATGGACTCCTTGTTGTTCTTCTCCATAGCTTGCAAGCTTAACCGATCAGGGCCCACGTCTATATTGAACTTATATTGCCTCATGAAGGCATCAACTAAGTCCTTTCATTTTTTAACCTTGGTATTAGTCAACCACATATACCAAGTGAGGGCAGCGTCACTCAAGCTGTCTTGAAAAAAATGAATAAGTAGTTTCTCATCATCAACCACCTCAGCCATTTTGTTGCAATATGCTTTGAGATGAGTTATAGGGCATTGAGTTCCCGTATATTTGACAAATTCTGGCACTCTAAACTTTTTGGGAATGACAACGTTGGGCACCAAACACATATTGACAGCTTTCACCAGGTCACACAAATGGTTTCCCTCAACTGCCCTTATCCTCTTCTCTAGGGTAGTCCATTTTTCTAAATCCTCTTCTTTCACCATCTTGCCCTTTTGAGATTCTTTCTCGGTGGAATCAGTGGTAGATGAAATTCTTGAAGAGTATGCTGGCTGGAAATGCATAGCTTGTTGAAATTCAGATGACTCCCTATTTGCCCCCAGATTATGTGGATCAAAATGAGTTACATGCATATCTCCAGGCTGAGCTATAAGTGTTGCTTTTCCGAATTTATCTCTCAAGGCCTGCTCGAGTAGACTAGTAAGCCTTGCGACTTCTTCCTTAAGATTGTCCACCTCTTTTTGATGTTGGGCTTCCAACTGGGCTCTTTCTTCGTTTTCCATTTGTCTTTTTCTCGAACGAGTGTTATAAATGAGTTTCAATGGGAGACCTATATTTCAACCTGCTAAATGTAAATCATGCAATTATGCAAAAATGCTGAAGCAATTAAAAAAAATACATATGAAATGCGGACTTGCCCTTCACGGGATGACAACCTAATAGAAAGATCCTAATTATTCAGTGCATCAAGGGGTTGGTCATTATCTAGTCTCAAAGGGTCTCTCGCATGCTCAGTGATCGTCCATGAAAGGTCGATATGAGGCTTACAAGTAGTGTGAAGATAGAGGCCCTAAGTAATATCAGTTTGGCATATCAACCACTTCCAAGTAAACAATCAAGCGAGAGTTGGATGGTTTCACGAGTCTTACCCAGGCTAAAGCCATTGGGGTACCGTTACTTCCCCACTTATCCTAGGTTGTAAAGTGTGTGCTCCCAAAGTGATGCATGACAACATAAACAAGGATGCATGCTAAAGCAATAAATGCAGGAAAAAATAAACAAATAAACACAACAACAACAAAAAATAATAATAAAAAATAGCAATAATAAGACAAAAGACAAAGCTTAATCCTAAGTTCCCAGTGGAGTCGGCATTCTGTCGCACCCGACATCGCGGCGGCCCTAAAAAATATTAATTCTCTTGAATTAATTATGGAAAAAGAACAGATTCTGGCATCCGGTTCTTTTAGGAAAAAATGTCTTGTTTGAGGAGTCGTCACCTAGTATTATGGTCACTAGGAACCCTAACTGGTCAACAGAGATTCTATGGCTCGGGATTGGTTACGTAAAAGGAAAGATATTATCACCCCTTAAACGTTCTGCCTAAGGCAGACTGCATTGTTGGTTTTGTCTTAGATTTGCTAAATTTTTTATTGGTTTATGTTCTGACGATTTATTCACAATATTCCTGACTCTGGCGTCAATGAATATTCAACTACGGAAAATTCCAACTCTGGTGTTGGTAATTATTACGTAGTAAAAAAAAGAAATTAAATCTAGATTTTTTTTGTTTTTTATGTAGTAAAAAAATAATAATTAAATCAGTATTTTTATTCCTGACTCTGGCGTCAGTGAATAAATAAATAAATAAATTCATTTTTCATACCTGCACATATAAAATTAAAAAAAAAATATAACGAATAAAAATAATATAAACTTAGACCTGTATTTATTCCCGACTCTAGCGTCGGTGAATAAACCGGTAAATTTATATTATTTTTTTTCTATGAATACACATATTTTTTTTCATTTTTTATTTCTACTATTTTTATTTATTTATTTATTTTATTATCTATATATTTTTGGGTCGGGCCCAGTTCAGCCCAAAAGAGGCTGGACTGGGCCCAGCCAACCCGGCCACTGGCCCAAGCCAGTGGCCCGACAGAACTTAATTAATTCTGCATCTAAACTGCACGCGTGAAGCAATTTCACGCGTGCAGCAACTGTGCGAAGGTAATTAAATTACCTTCGCACAGTTCTTTCATTATGTTCAAATTCAAACGAGAATGAAGAGAAGAATGGGAATGGCTTACCTGCTTCTGGAAATCGTGAAGTGGCTTGCAGCACAGTGATTTCGTGCTCGTCTACGTATGGCTGTCCCCTTCTGTTTCCTTTTGCTTTGGTGATGATGAAGATCACGACTGACTTCTTGGGTTCTTTCTGTGCAGGGGGCGATTGAGAAGACAGTGATGATAACGTTGGTTTTCTGGGCTTCTACACTTGCGTTTTCTCTGTTTTGTTTTTGGCTGTGGTGTTTTCTTTCTCTCGGTATTGCTGGGTTTCTTCCCTCTGTCTCACTCTGTCTCTGCTGGGTTTATTCCCTCTCTTTCGGTTCTGGGTTGTTCTTCACTGGTTTTTTGCTCTGTTTCTTTTCGGTTTTTTTCTTTCTCTCCGTTTTTTGCTCCCGGTTTCAGTCCAAAAATCCCCCCCTGTTGGCTGCGACTCCTTCTCCTTTTATAAGGCCAAAATCGGTGGTAACGGCCAGCCTCCTAAATGCCCTGTAACCGGCCCTTTAAGTGCCTTCAATGCTGGAACTTAAGCGTTGGCTGGAAACCGATGAAACGGAGGAAGAAGACGGTGAACAGTTTTGTCCAAGAAACGGCTCCGTTTTCCCATCAAATGCTATTTATGATCTGGTCCTTGAAGTTTTGAAATTTTTGTAAATAAGCCCCTGGATAAACTTTAATTGGATCCTTGCATTTCCGCGTCATTTTCAAGCTGGTCCTTGGATTTTAATGTTTGCAATTTAGATCACAATTAAACCCCAAACTTTGATATTTCTTCAATTAAGTCCCCGGGTTTCATTAATTAAATTAATTTCAAGCCAATTAAGTCCAAAAACTTATCAATTCTCCAATTAAACCCTTGATTGGATTAATTAAATTAATTTTCAAGCTTAATTAAGTCTCAAAACTTATCAATTCTCCAATTAAACCTTTAATTGGATTAATTAATTTAATTCCAAGCTCAATTAAGTCTCAAAACTTATCAATTCTTCCATTAAGCCCTTGATTGGATTAATTCTAAAGTTTGATTAAACCCCAAAACTTCTAACCATGATGCCCTTAACCCAAATATTAATTCATTCTTCATTTATTTCATTTTACTTGTTTTCTCATCATCATTATTATTTTTTCATCAATTTTTTATCCTTTTCAATAAATAAAATAATAAAAAATAAAATGGTCAAAAATTAGGTTATGACAGTTTCCAATAATTATGGTCCCCAAGATTGAATGCATTTAAGAAGAGTAACCTTTCTAGCTCTCTTTTTCTATATTTTAATCTTTCATTCCCCTTTAATGATTTTTTTTTCATACCTTTATTTTCGCTTATATTTTATAATTTATATTTGTATAGGATCCTTTTGTTTATTAAGTCCATAAATAAAACTCAAATTTGTTTTCCTACTTCCTTCATTTTATTAACAAGTTTATGTATATAATATCAATATTGAATCATACAATGGACCAAGGAATGTGAATTTTTTTAAAAAACCTTTTCCTTATTAACATTAATGCAAATACAATATCTATCTAATTATTTCTTATTAAAGATTCTTTATATGATTTTCTCTCTCTCTGATTTTATATTTTTTGATATTTTACATAGAAATTTAATTTTTTTTTGATATTTGATAAGCTTAAATTTTAATAATAATTTTTTAAAAAATATATATATATATTTTTTAAAAAACATATGAATAAAAAAATAGAGTTTTGATTAGAGAGACATTTTTCACTCCTTATATCAAATCAATAGAATTTTTTTTAATTTTAATTTTAATTGCTTTTTTTTGCAAAAAAATATGTTTTTTTAAATTATAAGAAAAGAAAATCTAAATAAAAATATATTTTTTTTATAATTCAAATTATTGTCTTCCTTACTAGTATATTTTTTTATTACACAATTAAATAAAAAACTTAAAAAATTATTCTTAATTAAATATTTATTTTTTTATTTATCTTTTTTGTTTTCTACGTTGAAGATTAACTTGTTCTCTTAATTTTTTATTTATATTAACTGATTTATTAATTTATATATTTTTTAATTAGTTTTGTAAAAACAAATATTATATTTTTAATTAAAAACATATATAACATAAGAAAAATATATTTTATAACGCCGGGTTTTTTTTTTTTTTTTTTCTTTTCCGATGTAAAATAGCTTGGAATCTCATTGGCATCACAGAGGTGGGACCTAGCTGGTATGTCCGAAAGCGGATATGCAAGAATGAGGCACCTTCCTTCTACATCCGTTAAAAGCTTAAGCCGTTGACTGGACTGACTTCCATCTTTAAACCCTATCTTATCGCTTGTATTTTAGTCTTTCATTTCTATCAAATTCATTTAACAATGGCTTCATCAATCGAGTCCTCATTCTGGTGCTACAGATGCAACCGATCCATCCGGCTCCCCACCCAAGATTCAATTCTCTGCCCCGACTGCGGCGGCGGATTCATCGAAGAAATCGGCACCACCCGTCCCCACCACCGACTCACCGCCGCCCATCGCACCCGTCGCCGTACCGGCGGAGACCGCTCTCCCTTCAATCCAGTCATCATCCTCCGCGGTGCCACTACCGACTTAGCATCCGGGAACTTCGAGCTTTACTACGACGACGGTGCAGCGTCGGGTCTCAGGCCTTTGCCCACTAGCATATCGGAGCTCTTGATGGATTCTGGGTTTGAACGCCTCCTTGATCAGTTGACTCAAATGGAAATCAACGGCGTAGGTCGATTCGATCATCCACAAGCCTCTAAAGCAGCCATCGAATCGATGCCAGTAATAAAAATACTGAATTCTCACGTTTCTATGGAATCTCAATGCGCTGTTTGCAAAGAAGCTTTTGAAATTAATACCGAGGCCCGCGAAATGCCATGTAATCACATTTATCATTCTGATTGTATTTTACCCTGGTTATCAATCCGTAATTCGTGTCCAGTTTGTCGTCATGAGTTACCCACTGAAACTGGAAGTGGGAGTGGGAGAAATTCGCCGGAATCAGATGAGGAGACCGTTGGTTTAACGATATGGAGATTGCCCGGAGGTGGTTTTGCAGTTGGGAGGTTTTCTGGAGGAAGGAGAGCAGCAGAGAGGGAGCTACCGCTTGTGTTTACGGAGATGGATGGTGGATTTAATAATGCGGGTTTGCCTAGGATTATCTCATGGGCTCCTGCTGGGAGGAGATCAAGAGAGAGTGGAGGAGTGGGGCGTGCTTTTCGGAATTTCTTCTCGTTTTTCAGGAGGATTGGAAGGCGTTCAAGTAACCATTCTGGTCTAAGAGCATGAAGTAGGTCTAGTATGGTGTTGGATAGGTTCTCCATGAGGCGTGGTGGGATGCTGTAGAATGAGTCACTGAATTGTTATGTTTTGTCTTGGGAGTCTTTGTGTTTCTTATCTGATTACCAAAACCATTAATTGTTTGTTGCAGTCCTCCTTCCTCTTAAGAAAGGGAAAACATCTATTTGTTGTATGATGATTCAGATTACTGTAAATAACAAAACTTGAGGTTGGTTTAAATTATGTTGAAGAGAAGAATTTTGAGTTGGAGATCAATTTTCATTCACAAGGAAGAGGGAGAATAAGAAGACGAGGAAGAAAGCTGTGCATTTGGAGTGGGTCTTTGTAGAAGTTACTGAGGTACAAATCCTTGCGAACAACTGTTCCTCTGTCAATTTTAGGCCTTAAGAAGTGTTTGACTAGTGATCCTCTTACATAGTTTAATGCATAACCTTTTTTTCCGGTAATGTAATTTATTGATTGTAGTTTTGCTATGTTAAGCCTCTTCTTTATGGAAGATTTTTGGAGTTCTTTTTCTTCCTTTGTGCATAACATGGTACCTGACTCACTGTCTTTGCAGTATTTTGTTCCAGTTGCTTATGCCAAACTGTCAAAAGAAGTGGGTTTACTTTGCTTGGTTATGTCCCTTCCGAGTGTCTTGGACCATGTGGTTGGCTGTGTGAATTTTAATTTCTTTCCAGTGATTCATTCTTCAACAGAAACTTTAAGTTTCCATTACTGATTACTACGTAGTGGAACTAGTTGACCACATGAATCATATTCCTCTTTTAGAACAAGTTTTCATTAATCATTATTTTTGTTTATGATATTAGTGATAGATTGACAATGGTAGGACTTGAACCCTCTCTTTTTTTTGCGAGACTACCACTAAGCTGCAAGCTAATTAGTAATTTATTTGTTTTTATCTTTTATTGTTTGGCATGAATAATTCTCTATTGTCACAAAAAGAATTATGTTGGTGATTCCCCCCCCCCCTCAAAACCTCATATGATATGCAGAACTCAATTTGCTCTTGAGAGTTCATGGCAAGAGGTCAGCTTAAAAAGAATAGAAGGAAGAAAACAATTGGTGCTGTCTTGTGCTTGAAGATCTCAAGAAAAACACCGGGTTAAAATTGTCGTTCATCAGCACGTAGTTTATTTCTTGTATGTTCCATCCTTTATATTATGTTCATATCGAGTTGGTTGTCTTCTTTACTGATTCTTGTTACGACATCACATCAAATAAAAAACCTTATAGTTTAATGCCAGTGGTTAGCACTGATCTACACATGTTAGGTATATCGTATACAGTGAAAAGAAGTTGACAGGTTCTAATATGTTCCCTAGAAGCTCATTTTGGCAAAGGAAGGAGAATTATGATCTTCTTACACTAACCATCTCGTGTCTGGAAGTTTATTGCTAGGATGATGAATTAAGGTACATATCTTAGTGAGTACTTCCATGATATTTATGCCTTTGAATTTGGATTACTGCTGTTGGAGCTGTCATGATCTTCTTAACTGATATGCAAAACATGTACAAACAATAACGACAAGTATCTCTATTCCTCTCTTATGTTGTCCTATTTCTCGAGAATTTGGTTCATATACAATCATGATAAAAAAAATTTGATTCGAATACATATATGGGAGATGTAATTTTAAACAGGACTCTGGAGGAAAATGACCTAGAGAATTGCAGCTAATTCGGGACCTGATTTGGTTGAGCTTATTTCTTTTCTACTCTGCATTAAATGTTTAATTCCTTGAGGGGTCAAATGGTTGGGAGTCGAGCTTCGCATAGCACTTTGCTGAGAAGCTAGTCATGAATGTTATGTTGGAGAACTCTTACTCCCAAGACAAACTAGTAGCATTTTTTGCTATCCTTTCGCATACTTTTAGCGAAGGAACGGTGTTGGAAAAATGGCAGAATCAGCGCCTCCTTTCGCACGCCCAGCGACACGTTGTCTTTCTAGGCCTTTTCTGGCTTACTGGTTGGTCAAGGAGGTGCGTGGCCTCTGCTGTGGTGTAGGAGACTTCTTCTTCCTGTTTCTGCCGGCGGTGTATGTCACCTTCACAAAGCTGAGAGATACGACGCCTGGAATTTTTAGGCAGCTTGCAAATTTCGGATTTTCTTTTGTGTTTTCTTGTCTCTTTTTGTTATTTGATTAGGATTTTCTTTGCAAAAATGTCTTTTCCTCGGTCTTGAGGTGTAGCCCCCCTCTTTTTATCCCAGATCCTTAAAAAAACTAAACTCGAAAAGTAATATTAATTAATTATATTGTTTTCTTCTCGACCATGTATTCTCAATTAATTAATTTTCTATTTTTAATGTGTATGATCTTTTTTATTAATTTTTTAATTTTGTTTGATCCTCCCAGTTATTCTTCTCTCTCTTTTGCATAATCTCCAATTATTATTATTTTAGTCCCTATTCATGATAAAAATTAAATTAAATATCAAAAACTAAATTAGACCAAAGATACAATTTTTGAAAACACAGAAAAATCAGGGTTAAAAAATGGATTATGATTGTCATCCTCTCTTTGCAATACTTATAATATAGTCATTAGAAGATTTATTTTTTTGACAACATGTCACCATATAACTATATAACATAATTATTTTTATTGTTGAATGTTTGTCCAACCTCCAAATCAAGGTTTCCTGAAAAATACCTATAACTAAATGTCCAATCACGAAAAACAACAATTGTAAAGCCAAAAGCATGTCCAAACTCAAGAACAATAAGTATTATTTCATCATCGACATCATCATCGACATCTACTATAACATTTGGGTTTCACATCTTATCATCTTTATTATCACTAAACTCAAATAGTTATATCTATATTGATTAGCGAATAAATTGTCAAATATAGTATCATCACTCCTTTATAGCAAATCATTCGACAATAAACTCATTTTCTCTTTCTAATTAACCTTGAAAGATCGATAAATTAAGATGCATTTATATCTATTTGACCAAAAACTTAAAACACACAAAGAATTTGGTCGATTACTAACATACACCACCATCATGTTTAATCCACTTTGAATAAAAGAATCCATCATTATCTTGAAATTGTCGTCACATATAATTGGTACAAGATAATACTATTGTTCTTCACATGACACCTTTATGTTATATAAATTTTAATATCATTATAATTTTACCCATATCCATGACATTTAGTTTTTTTTTCATTTTTATATATAATATGCCTAAATTACCATTTAACAACATATTGCTCTTGTCATTGTAGGTATCGTTACTACTTATATCAGGAACAATAATATCACAATATTGACATAACATAAAAATATTACAATAAATTCTATATATATAAAAAGAAACGAATATGATTTTGGTCAATTGGATATAATTTTAACTAAATTGAATTAAATTAACCCCGATTGTCAAAATTCATAGCAAATCAAAACAAATTTTCAAAATTTAATGCCACACATATTTCACCAAAATTCAACATGATTTATGATATCATACCTAATTGATATTTCCATGCTCAATTGCATGAAATCATCAAAATGGTTAAATGAAACATGTAATTCATCAAAATAAATGTAAATAATTTAAAGAAAATATTAAATTCAACAACTTATCCATAGTTAAATGGAACATGTAATTCATCAAAATTCTACCTCATTTATGCTCTATTGCATGAAATCCTCAAGTGTAATTGATAGCATTTGTAGTTGATTACAACCAATTCACACAAAATCCATTATTTAGCAACTTATACAAAAATTCATCGCAATATATGATTCATTGAAATGCTTAATTCTTAATTGATGTTATTTTCATGTTCAACTACATTAAATCAATCCTAATTGATGGCATTTATAGCCAATTTATCATTAATTAAAAAAAGACCCTAAATTCAACCTCAACCTCAAACAATAATTTTATTTAAACTAAACCAAACACAAATTAAATAAAAAACTCATATAATTAATAACATTGTAGTATGTTTACTTTACTTTTAGAACTAGAAAGTGCTAGAGTGGTGGCAACAACGATAGTTTTTGGTAGTTTTTGAAGAGAAAAACATTATAAAGGGCTTGGAGATTATGATGGTTCGAGTTATGGATGTTTTTAAGAAAGGAAAAACAAGTGATTTATGGGTTTTTTTAGAGAGAGAGGCTCTTGGCATTGTTTTTAAAGAGAAGTGGCTGCTGTTTGTTTGTGTTCTTTGATCTAAGCATGGATTTAAATTTCAGCGAAATGTTATGTTTTCAAAGCATGGCATATTAAGTTGTTTTTTTGAAACACGACATAATAGTTATTGTGTTTAAGAATAAAAACATTTACTAAATATCACTATTTTGCTCAAATTATACTACTACTTCACAAAAACTCTTATAAACTATATTATTCTGCCAAAATTTATATTTAACCATGCTATTTTTATTTTTATTTTTAAATCCAAAATCAGACGGCATAAACTCGGCTTACACAGGTAGCCTCTCAAGTTAAGTCGTTGGGCCAACCTTATCCATTTAACCTCAAGAATCTAGATTTCTGTCCGACGTAGCCTTATCCAAGTCGTCATAACCAAATCCATTCAAACTGGCCGATATAAACACACACAAAATCCACTTGCGTTCAAATTTTTACATCCAGCGATAGAAACACTGGTCCCTTTCTATAAATCTCCAGCCAGGAAAGCTAGCAATATTTCCTTCTGCGGTGGAAAATCAACTGCTGAAGTTTAACGATGGCAACTTCAACTCCTATTCAGACTTCTCTTTCAAGATTTTCACCACAAAGATGGCCAGTTTCAGGCCCAGGCTCTTCAGCTGCGATGCCTGCTGGTTCCAAGTTTCTGTCATGGAATATCAGCCAGAAGAAGAGCAAGAATAAAAGGTCATTGACTGTGGTTGCAGCGGTGGGAGACGTATCAGCTGATGGCAACACTTACCTAATTGCCGGTGCCGCTGCTGTAGCTCTACTCGGAACTGCTTTTCCCATACTCTTCTCTCGCAAGGACCTGTAATTACATCTCCCCCCCCTCCCTCTCTCTAAATATTGAACTTGCGTGCAATTCTTTTTTGTAATTCAGGCTCTGGATTCATTTTAGATGTTATTAAATAGTCGTCATTTCAAGGCTAAATTCAAAAGTTAACAGAAGTTAAGCCTAAACATGTTTCCCCCCTAAATTGCATTAAACTAGGAAACCTTGGATTTGTCTATAGGGTTTGTTGGCTTTGTTGGTCTTCGCACCACTTACTGATTTTTAACTACCTTAAGCCTATCGTAGGTGTCCTGAGTGCGACGGAGCAGGATTCATTCGGAAGTCAGGAGCAGCCTTGAGAGCTAATGCAGCACGGAAGGACCAGGCCCAGATTGTCTGCCCTCGTTGCAATGGTCTTGGCAAGCTCAACCAAATTGATAAATAAACCTCGTCTTGTACAATTATCGCTCTATAGTTTCCCTACTTTCATTTTTATTAATCCCATGCGATTATGCGAAGGTTGATGTTTATATATAGCCGAGAAACACTGCAACTATTGGTTCCATTTTGTCTGGTTTTCTTTCCCTTAATGAATAACATCTTGGTTACTATGGTCTTATGGGTGAATAATACTATATAGCATAAAGGAGACAATGTAACCCCCTCTCTGGAAGCCTGAATCTGAAGTAAGGCAGGACAGGTGATGAGATGTTGCTGGCCTTTCACAGGGGTCCATTTTCCCTCCTCACTGGTCGTAGGAGTGCTCTATCTGTCAGAAGAATGAGAGCAGTCGCTTCTGTTTTCTTGGATCAATTGGTCAATTGTATTGAAGCAGTAACTCATGTGACGATGCTGTCAATTAAGTGTCCCTGTTTTCAAATGGCTTTTTTTTTTTTATTTGCCAGAAGAGCTGATTTTTCCAATGAACATGTAACATGTATGGTGACCTAGTCTATCACTTGGAGCGAGAATAATTTTTTCCAGTGGGGATTTAGATGTTGGATTTCTTGAAATATATCGAGGCAAGGGAAACAATAAATTTAAAATATTTTAAGAGACTTAATGATCCTATTAAATAAGATTTAGAATTGTTTTAGGATTTTATACAAAAATTATCTGAAGTTCAGGTATTGTTTTTGGCTTTGAATATTTGCTTTAAATGTTAGGTTATTGCAAACCATAAATTATCTAATTATCCGATTTATAACAGTAATTTACACAAATTATTAGTTAAAAATCTCTTAAATTCTTTTAGAAAAGAGAGATTGCTATTCTTTATAATGTTAATTTTTTTTTTTGATGTTTATGTACTATACTCACCTTCACATCACATTCTCTCATAGAAAATAAAAGGCATGGCATTCATTTAAAGAAAAATCTAAAAACTCTATAAATAAATAATATCATTTTACTCCTTAAATAATATTATATATATTATTTTTGGTTAATTTTAAAAATTTATTCAATCAAGTTTTTTACTTGATTGTTTTTAGGTCTAGAATTATAATCTTCTATATAAATCATACTCTAGTCCTCAATTTCTAAAACTTATTTATAATAAAATCACACTTAATTTATTATCTCATTTTAATTTCTGACCAATAATTTTTATGTATGCGACGCATTAGGTTCTCTAATAAGTTGTTCCAAATATAAATCATAATCCTAAATAAAATAGAATTGAATAAATTAACTTATTATCTAGCAACTTGTCATAATCCTCCAAATATTAAAAAAGTCACAAGTTGTTTGATTTATCCATTTCTTGGTGTAATTTAGATATTATAGCATGTATTGTGTTTATTATGTCAAATCATGTTTGTTCTCAACACCATTGTTATTGATTATTTGAATAAGATTTGAAACTTTTTCAAATCTCATTCTACTTTACGTAAGGATTTACAATTAATATTATTTAAAAACAAATGAAACTTTTTTTTTCTAATTCATCTAGGGTGATGAATCCTCTCTTAATTATTCAAATAACTTTATATAATTCATGTTATACACAATATTTGCTCATTTGTTATCCCTGATTAGGACAACATGTAACAAGATCAAAACAAAATGCTCTCTCTATAAAATAATTTAGTGATCTCAAGTTTAAAGATTACTTATACAACTATCACGTGAGCATTTTCATAGACATATGATATTTTTATATGAAATCCTCATTGTTACTTCAATATACATGTCATGTGACAAACATCTACATATTAGTTATAAGTATCTCTCCTACCTTGAGAACAATTGCTTTAGGAAACAATATAAAATGTAGTAGCCTTAACAACTCTAATTAATGTTTATTCTTAATAGAGCACTATGAACATTTAGGAACAATGCTTTGATGCAATGAGAATCTCATAATTATAATAATTTTATAATTTTTTTTTTGCAAAACATTTTTGTCTCAAAAACACTATCTATCCTCTAGATTTATTAATTAAATTCTTGATGAATATTAAAAATAAATATATTTTATTAATATTAAAAATATCTACATAAATAAAATTAATAATACATATAAATTATAGAACATATACAGAGACATGCGCGGAGACACGTAGATATCATAGAGAAGGTAGATTGACACTTAAATATGTGCAGAAAGGCAATAGACATGGCTCCTGGCTTGACTCCTCTTTCCGTTTGGTTCTTGAGAGGGACCCATATGGCGGGCACAACCAGTCAACTTCAGTTTACATGAGACGTCAAGGTTCAAAAGTCAATTCTTCACTGAGTATCCCAATCATCTCCGATCAAAGTTTCGGCAATGAAGGGCCAAGCTCAATGCTGCCTGTGAAGTCATCTTCATCCTCACATTCGAAGTTATCTATCAATGAATTGGCATCATCACATCAAAGAAGTTCTTTAGCCCAATCAGTCATCAATGGTAGAAAAACTTATCATCTCTGAGCTTTCTTTTTTTCTCAATATTAATGTTATAAACAAAATCATTAGCCTTCTATAAAATGGTCATTTCTCCCAATCAATCCAGAAAAGTCCTCGAGGACTACATGCCATATAACATGAAAATATTAAAATAAACAAAAAATTCATTTTTTTTTTTAATGATGGAGGTTGATTTGATTTGCAGTTGAAGGTTTTAATGCTCTATAAACTACTGGATTAACCATTTAATTTTTGTTCGTAATCGTCTAAAACAAGGCCATAGAAGAGTTGTGGCACTATGAAACTAACACCGATATGTTCCGATCAAGAGATGACAGAGCTGGCTTGTTTCTTTTCCTTTAAAAGAAAAAATCAACCTGGAACTCATGCTAGCTGATGGTTATTTTCTAGATTCTTTTGTTCTCTAAAACTTGCTTTATTTTATATTTTTATTGTGTAGAAATAAATAAAAATTATTTTAAAAAATAATATAAATCATATCTTGAAGTCTCACTTAAAAATTTAAGGTTTTTGGTTGAAATGATTCTTTGATATGATATTAAAGCCTTATAAATCAATTAGTCATAAATTTCTAAATCTCACTATCTTTATTCTATTTGATAAAAACTAAGTACAATATAATATAGATATGTGCAAGTTTTCAAACCCAAAAAAATTTTGCTTGACGGAGTATATTAGAGAATAATATAAATCATATCTTGGAATCTTATCTAATCATTTAAGATTTTAAATAAGATATTTTTTTAACATGTTATTAAAATATTGATAACCAAACAGCAATAAGTTCAAACGCACTCATTTTGAAATGGATTTTTTTATTGCTTGGCCTTATGCCTTCAAAGAAGGAGGGAGGTTCAGACTTAGCCTCGTAATACTCTCACTACTTGGTGTCATCTGCTGCTACACAGTCTGGGATATTATTGAAAAATTGCTAAGAAAGCTCTCCTGGATTAAAAACTTGCCCTGATATTGGACAAATTGCTTTAGGAGTTACTGGGCGCTTAGTAATGTCAGCAAGTGAAATCATAATATATGTGATACGTCAACAATTAATAAATTTAAGCACGCACAGAAGTTAATTTAATGCATTTAGTTGTTGTATTTGCTACATTAAAACCAGATTTATCGTTGTTTCATAGAACAGACAGTTGGATTTGGGGCAATGCAGATGGTATTATACAACGAATTGTTGCTGTATTAAGTTCATCTCACTTCTCTATTACTATTAGTTTCAGTATCTTTTTTCCGAGAAGTAAATGGACAATAGCTTCAATCCGTATGCTTCGTGTGTGGAGTACGTGATCATGCATGATGAGTGATAGCTTGTCATCATCGTTCCCAAACACGCACATGAATTTTGCTGCAATACATCTGGATTGTCATCAAATCTTTTCCATCACGGCAACTCTCATTGTTCTTCCAACGGTCTGGATTCGAGACCTTACCTTGCGGTCATACCTTTCAGGCTCTCGTTTTTCCTTTCCCTCTTTGTTGCTATACTATTTTTGCTTTTTTTTTTTTTTATTATTAATTTTACCATTTAATATTTGGTTAATTTTGAATTGATTATTATAATTTATATTTGTTTTTGTTTGTTTTTAATACAATTATTATAGTCTCAAACAAACATTTAAATATTTGATTGATACTTGATTTTGAAAGTATATATTTTTATTATTATATCATTAAATTAAAAATAATTTATAAATTGTTAAACCTAGTGAAATTTATGGTCCAAATCACGAGTTTAATGAATTAAACTATAAAATCTGAGTTAATCTAATATATTATTATTTTAATTTTAAAAAAAACAAATATCATTGTGATATTTTTTTAATTAAATTAAATTTTTTATTAATTATTCGAGTTGTTTTTTAACTTTTTAAATTGATAAAGTCATCTCAAGTCAGTACACATACTTGAGTACACACCTAATTTAAATTTTAAGCTAGAAAAAAAATTAAGTTAGGAATTTTTAAAATTCATCTGATGAGTTCACTTTGATAACAACATCCTCACTTTAAAAATCTTTTTAGAAAAAAAAAGTACGGCCATTACCTAAAGACCCCGACAGCAAAATGCATGGGAAACATCACCTCCTAGTTAAGGACCCAAAAATGCACGATTAAATGTTTTGCTGTTAGACAATTCAGCATTTGCATGTGCTCCCACCTGGCTGTTATGTGCTAAACGAGGCTACCTGTTTCATCTTGTGAAAGCGGTTCTTGTTCCTGTGCAAGGTAGTGAACGCAGCTGCTAGTATAGTAACCCCACGTACCTGCAGACAAGTTTATTAATTTTGTTTAATGTTCTAATTAATGTTAAAAAAATTAATTTAACTAAATTAAAATAAATCAATATTAATTATATGAATATATATTTTGTACGTAGCATTTAATATCATACATTTTTTAAAAAATATACATATATGTCATGAATATGTTTCATTTTGATAAATTAAAAAAAAAACATGCATCACCTAAAAATCTAATTAAAAGAAAGCAAGAATCAATTGTGAAATTGTGCTCGAGCAATCTATGTTAATTGACAACTAATTTTAATCAATAAATCCATATCTATTAATTAAAAAATATCATTATTAATATATGTCAAAGAATGTTGAAGAATCACGATCATTTTCTTAAGGACGACATCTTTTGTTATATCATCTTAGAATGATTAATTATCAATTATCAAACCTTTATTATCTTAAGAAAGATAAATTAATAGTTATTATTTACAACAATAATTATATTTCATACTGATTTAAAAAGAAATAAAAATCATGGAAGATAATTATTTTTTCCATGCCCTTGAACACCTAACATCTAAACCATGCCCTCCCCTCAAACAGAGATTCCATTATTTTGGCGAATCTGGGAGCAACGTACGTTGTTGTTGTTGTTGTTGTTATCTACAGAAGTGATTGGAGCCATGCTTTGAGCACGAGGGTGCCATTGTTTTATCTTTTCTCAATAATTATTCAGGATGGTGAGGTGGAGAAAAAACAACTCTTTATTCATAATATACGGTGGCCGGTACAGTGTCGATATCAACTGGTCTTGAAAAACTAAAAAGTGCTACTAGAGTATTTAATTCACCACAGAACAGAAACCATTATTTAATGTATTTGTTTTTAAAAATATAAATATAAAGAATGAAGGGGGAGATGGTAAAACCGTGAGATGAATGGGATGAAGAGAGAAAAGATTTGAAGAAATAATCAATGAATGCTGCGGTCCAGTGGCCGGCAGTCATGAATAACGTGAAGTGCGAGAGAAGTTGTGATTGGAAGAAAAGAGCATTTACCAACTCACCATGCAGCAAGTCTTTTGAAGAGGAAAAAAGAAAAAGCTTAGGGCAAGAAGGGAACGTCGCCGTTTCCATTAACTGGGCTTGGTTTCACCATGCAGCCCAATTACTGGTTAAGTTCACCTTCATCAGTGAAAGAAAGACCTAATTGTGTAGGAGTCAAGTGGACTTGAAGCTGTAATTCTCTCAGAACGACAAAGAAATCCACAGGTGGACCGGGTCCCTTTCATTTCTCACAAAAAGGGATGTCTTCAGCCTTCAATCAATCAATAATAATAGATTGCTCTGAAAGCACATGCATTTGCTTCTGCTTGAAACAAATTGATATAAGCTAAGCTAATTTACTGGATTTGCAAGAAACCATAGCATTGCTCCACCCTCTCAGCTTGTCTCTACAGACATCAACCTCCCAAAAAATAAAAAAATCCAAAATAGAAAGAGAAGTTTCTTAAGTCAGAGTTGGGTAATCCAAGCACGCGCGGTTGCAGATTTTCTTCACCAGCAGTGTCTAGTACTAGATCTCTGTCCACAGAAACGCTTCTCTGCTCAGTCTCGTCTCTCATTTCTAACAAAGATCTTTAACTCTCACTTAACCTAACTTGTAATGTTTCATTCCATCATGGAAAGCATTTTCATTCCCTGCACTTCTTACACAAACCCAAATCTCAAATCCCTTTTTCTTCTCTCTCACACTGTCTTAACACTTCTCTTGATTGTGGAATCTCAACACTGCTTGTCTTCTTCACCAAAAATGCTGATCCTGCCACTCAAAACCCAAGTTATCCCTTCCGGGTCAGTACCCAGATCACCAAACAAGCTTCCTTTCCACCACAATGTGAGTCTTACCGTCTCTCTCACAGTTGGCACTCCACCACAAAATGTCTCCATGGTTATAGACACCGGAAGTGAACTCTCCTGGCTGCACTGCAACAAAACACTATCCTACCCAACTACATTCGACCCGACCCGATCCACATCTTACCAAACCATCCCTTGTTCTTCACCCACCTGCACCAACCGGACCCAGGACTTCCCTATACCAGCTTCATGTGACTCCAATAATCTCTGCCACGCCACCCTTTCTTATGCTGACGCTTCTTCCTCCGATGGAAATCTCGCGTCCGATGTTTTCCACGTTGGGAGCTCCGATATTTCCGGTTTGGTCTTCGGGTGCATGGATTCGGTTTTCAGTTCTAACTCTGATGAGGATTCTAAGAGTACCGGTTTAATGGGCATGAACCGTGGGTCGCTCTCTTTTGTTTCCCAATTGGGTTTCCCGAAATTCTCTTATTGCATTTCAGGAACCGATTTTTCGGGACTTTTACTTCTCGGCGAGTCCAATTTGACGTGGTCGGTGCCATTAAACTACACCCCCTTAATCCAAATATCAACACCATTGCCTTACTTTGATCGGGTTGCCTACACGGTACAGCTTGAAGGCATTAAAGTTTTAGATAAGTTGCTTCCTATACCGAAATCAACTTTCGAACCGGATCATACAGGTGCAGGTCAAACCATGGTTGACTCGGGAACCCAGTTCACGTTCTTACTCGGACCTGCTTACAATGCTTTGAGAACCGCGTTTCTGAACCAAACCAGCGGTGTTTTAAGGGTTTTAGAGGATCCAGATTTTGTATTTCAAGGGGCTATGGATTTATGCTACCTGGTCCCGCTAAGTCAACGTGTTTTACCACTGTTGCCAACGGTAACTTTAGTGTTTCGGGGAGCCGAAATGACAGTATCGGGTGATAGGGTATTATATCGGGTTCCGGGTGAATTGAGGGGAAATGACTCGGTGCATTGCTTGTCATTTGGGAACTCTGATTTGTTGGGTGTGGAGGCATATGTGATTGGTCATCATCACCAACAAAACGTGTGGATGGAATTTGATCTTGAGAAATCAAGGATTGGATTGGCTCAGGTACGGTGTGATTTGGCTGGCCAGAGATTTGGCTTGGCCCTGTAGGGTCCGCATAATTCATTTCCCCCATGAGAGATTTCTTCTTCTTTTTTTTTTATTTTTTTTATTTCTTTTAAAGATCATTAGGAGTACGTGTGTGAAGATTCTATTCTAAATGTTGGATCTTGGTAGGGAGGCATTAGTTTTCTGTGAAGGAGCAACTGTCCATTTTGTGGTCCATGCTCGGAATTTTTTTTAATTAATATGGATGAATGAGATAGTTGTATGTATTTTAATTAAATTTATAAATTTTAAAATTAATAATTATACAAGTTTTTAATATTTTTTAAAATTTATAAGATTTGAATTGATAATTTTTAAAGAACAAAAAAAAAAAAAAATAGAACTTAATCAATTAAACTACATCCTTTATGTTTGAATCTTATAATCAAGGGATAGCAAGTCACTTCCTTATATGACAATAATTGATCCAAATGGAATCATGAGAAGTATGGTTTAACTAGTCAGGTTTTAAATTTATTTTCTAAAGGTTACAAATTCAAGTTCCACAAATCTCATGACCATTAAAGATTTATATAGTCATTAATTTCAAGGATTGTGAGATTACTCAAAGTATACGCAAGCTGACCGTATATCCATATTAATAAAAAATATATATATTGATTAGAACGGTTTTTTTTATTATTATTTCTATATGAGGTCAAGGTCCTAGGAAGGAGAGATGGGAGCATATATATATATATATATATATGTATGTATGTATTAAATTCCCTTTTCTTCTTCTTCGTCGATCAAATATTTGAAGTTTGTCTATAATAAGAGATTTTCTTAAATTACATATTCATATAAATAGCAGCCCTCTTATATGTACCGGGGACAGAGAGGAGTGATTTTTTGCCATCTTCTACACAGCCAGTTGTGAAAAGCTGGAGTTGTGTACAATCAAATGCTCAGGCACATTCCATGTTCAACCAATATTGTTTTTTCTTTAAAATCTTTTTATATCCTTATTTAGTGTTACGAAATAAAAAGTGGAAGTACTTTTGATGCATGTATCTTGGATTCTAAGTTTCATTTTCTAGAAATTACTCTTCAATTTTTTTCATATTTATCTACTATTAAAAGAATTGATTAATAAAAAATATTTTCTAATTAAAAAAACATTTAACTTAATTTTTTAAAAGTATTTTTCTTTTATTTAAAAGCTAAGTTGAACATTAGTAATACAGTAAAATCACTGCCTTCTTTTAGTTTCTTTAGCAATTATAATTATGTTTAATTTTAGTTTCCAAAAATTAAAACTATGTTTAATTTATGCTTAATTTTAGTAGGGAGATATTTTTTCGTCATTATTCAATATAACGAGCTTTTTTAAGCTTCAAGATGAGAAATTCTCATTTGAACTGTTATTGTATTTTTTAATGCATTGACTCATCAATTTCCTTCTTCACAATCAAGAATTTTTGTTATTGTTAACTTTATCATGCATATGTGTTTTTAACTTCCTATTTTATAAGTGATTAAAATCCCTTATTTGTTGTCACAATTATAAGATGAATCAAGCTTCAAGTTGCTAATTTAAGGTACAAGAGTTGTACTTGAAACTTGACTTAAGGACACATGAAGTAGGAAAAAGAATGCCAAGTTTTATAGGTTTAAAAGAACCAAAATGTATTGCTGGAAGTGATTAGTGAAAACTTAAATTCACCATGGTGATGATATTTAAAGCTATTATTTCAGCATCGAGAACGATATTTACATTCTCATTTAGACTTATAATCTTATATTTTAGCATAAAATACTTTTCTACAGGATGGCTAATCAAACAATGATATTTGTAATAATTTAAATTGTCCACTTGGTTTGCTTTTTTAGGACGTTTCAACTCTGGTAACTCAATGAGATTTGCTTTGAGCAAATTATTTAGCATTCTAGATATGTTTGAGTCGAAGAACATATTCAATTCTTATCACTCTTTCAGGGATGACTTCTTTCTTTCACCTTTTAAAAAAGTGGTCGGTGTTGCCTAATCATTCATTTTAACTCTAGTTGGTACCTTTATGACAATAGAGTTAATTACTAAATACTATTTTCCCTCAACTTTTAAAGCTCTCTTTTTAAATCTACGATCTTTAGGTTTAGTTCTCTTAGGCGTAATGATGAGTTTTCAATTACAACAATGTTGAGTTACATATTGTGTACTTGAATAGCTAATTCTTTAAAAGACTTTGGTTTAATGCCTTATGAAATTTAGCATAGTCTCCAATGCATCCCTTAAACACACATATATAGCATAAAATTTTTGGTAAGTCGATCCTTATACTTAAGGCTAAAGTTTCTTCATCGATTATTGTTGTTGATGACAGGCTCCTTTGTCCATTGACGTGCTTGGTGAGTTCAATCATGCAAACCACGTGATGAGTGTTATAGAAACAGTTAAGAAACTCGCATTGTAATTGCTCCTAACTATCAGTTGAGATAGACTTCAAGTTAGTGTACCAGTCAAATGCATTACCTTTAAAGGATTAGACAAACTATTTTACCATGAGATCACCATCAGTTCCAGTATTGTTGCAAGTCTTCACAAAGTGAGCCATATGTTTCCTTAGATTCCCCTTTATCATTGAATTACTGAAACTTTAGTGGTTGATAGCTTAGAGGCATCTTTGACAGGTTGATCTTTTAGGTGTATTGCTTCGTATAAAAATATGAAGGTTAAACTAAACTTTCTACTTGGTTCATGATATCTTTATTGATAAGTTCTTTCAGTTGATTCGTGGTGAAGATGCCATCGATACTACTACAAATATTCCTTGTAGCATTGATTGTAAAATCCTCAATGACATCTAAAGTTTTAATAATTTAATGACAGCTTTGGTAGATGAAGTTTGGCTCTCATTTTGAGTTTATTTATCAACTTTCTTATCTTGTGGTCTTTTGCTATGAATGGAGTCGAAAGCCCCTCGATGAGTTTTTTCAAGTTATCCACTTGATCCTCTAAAGATATAGTCTTGGTCATCATCATTAATATGATGCCATAACCCTAAGCCTTATTTGGTGATTGATATAGAGAAGTCTTTATAGGTGAATTGCCAATGTAGCTACCTTGAGTGCTGAAGAAAAGTCTATATGTTCCATTTGACTCTTGTGGTGGAGTTACTTATAGTTTCAGTTTTAGAGTAACAAGATTTCTTTCTTTTTTTGCATTCGACATCAGCTTAAGAATTGTCTTAGTTTGCACATACAACTTAATGATGGATTTTGTTTTTGATGACAGGGTTAAAAAATATTTAATAGTATATTGGCGACTTAAATCAGCAACCTTGTTGCTTTTGAAAATGACAATAGTTATCATGTTTTTTTTAGTTGCCATTAATAGGAGCCTGTTTGTTTACACGGATACGGCTGCATTTTAATTACAACACAGTTTGCAGCCGTTTGATAATGAAAAAAAGTAATATATTGTTCATGGGTCCCACTTGTTTTTTGTGTTGGAAACGTAGTTAAAGAAAAGCAAGGATTCCTTGCTTTTCTTGCACTGTTCATGTTAATTGCACTGTTCAATGAACCATGCAATTAACATATTGAACAGTGTACATATATGAATAGTGCAAGAGAATTGCACTGTTCACTTAAAAAATAGTGAACAGTGTGCAATTCACTTGCACTACGTGAACTCTTTTTTTAAAAAAAAAAAACTAGTTTAGAGTGAATTTTATACCTGATAATATTTTATCTAATTTTATTACATGCTAAAAAAATTATAGAAACTGTAGTTTTTGTTCGGATGTACTTCATACGTAATGGAATTGTAGATAGTTTCATGGAATAATAAAAAATATTTTATATAAAGTATGTTTTATTTCATGATGTAATAGCAATAGTTATATCCACAATATTTAAATTAAAAATCATCAATATTAATATATATTTTTTAAAATTATTTTATAAAATCAATTTTAAAAGCATTCTTAACCGAACACATTAAACTACTTTTTCTTCAACCTCAATTCAATCACCGTTTTAACCAAACACCTATTTTTTCAAACCAACCTCAACTAAAAGTACTTTTTATAAAATAATTTTTTTTTAAACTACAACGGTTACCGTAATACCAAACACACTCTAAGTTGTTGACTCTTTCTTGAAGAGAAGAGATGAGAGATAGAGATACCCCCAGTAGAGTCACTAGAAAAATATTAACATAATTTTGAGCATCTAAAATTAAACAAGAACGCATGTATAAATATTTGATTTTATTAAATATATGACTTGGTACAATTTTTATTTAAAAATATATAAAACTTAATTTTTTTCCTAAGGTTTTTCTTTGGCTTTTGAAAATAAAATAAAAACTTAAAATATATGATTGATTAGGGTCTTCGATGGTGGGGAATTAAAAGAGGATTGAATGCTAATAAATTGCAACTCCACTTATAATTAATGTCCTCTTCCTTTTTTACAATAAGTAATTAGAGAAAGATATAATCAAACATGAAATGAGCTGTGTTGAAATATATGTGATGTGAAGCCTGCAGGCAACAACAAGCTAGCTGTGGGTCTTGAAGATCCACTTTCTAGGATGTGTGGAAGAATCGCATCCAGCAAGAGTAACATCAAAAGCTGTTAAGAATGGGAGAGCAATGTATCTACCACCGACAGCCAACAAGATGGTAAAGCACCTTCCTCCTTCCTCTTTCTTCCCTTGATTAGCAAGCATCAACGATAGGAGGTTGAGGCTACCTTCACCAATTAAGCAACGATGCACGGATAGCACACACACATATATATATATATATATATATATTATATATTGGAATTCTATTAAAAAAGAAAAGGCCCTTTCGAATGACAATTGTACCCTGTCGGTGCATTGAGCACGAAAAGAACTCCCTAGAGAAGTAATCTGTCTTTCATTGCTAGGAACCAAGGATGGCTCTTTTTATAGTAACTATATTAATTAATAATAATGATTCCATGTGAGTAATTAATATGCTTATATCTTGTATATATTGAAAGGACAAAAAGAACATGTTTACCGGTAGAACCAACACCTCAAATTATTAAAAATTAAACTTATCAACTATATACATTTCATGAACGGAATTTAGTGTCTGGATTATGAATGATTTAAATCAATAGATATTTATAGTGTCTTTTAATATTCTTACACACTATATAATAGTTATAGTTAATTTTTACTACAAAAAACAATAATAAAAAATCATTTTTATTTAAATAAACTACATTTGAGTGAAATTAAACCATTTCATTAGACACTCTAAATATCTTTTGACTATGATAATTAATAGTAGTGTCTTTTACGACAAGCGTTTGTAAATATATAATTTCTTAATTGTGTATTTAAATGTCTAATATAGCAGTGTTAGATTTTATAAGATATCTAACTATTTAGTTAAAAAAAAAAATCATAAATTTATAAATCCACAAGTTATTCCACTTTTTTTTCTTATAAAATTGTTATATTTTTCTTCGATTCAACAGTTGAATGAGCTTGGGATCATTATCATTATAAATGTAATAATTAATTACTTCAAGTTAATGTAGTAATCACAATTAAGATTAAGAATTGACGGGGGGGAAATGAGAAATGTGTCTATATGTTTTTGACGCACCACCTTAAGTTAACCCATCACGTCGGACCAAATCTTACCGGTTTATGCATTAGTCGCAGTCATTAGCATGTCCCAAGTGGCTGTTCAGGGATTTTCTACTAAGAAAAAACCGTTAAAGAATATTACTAGCACTTAACTATCTCGCTTAAATATCACTCTAAAGTTAAGCCTCACCAGCTGCCAGTCGGACCAGAACTGCAATTTGCAGCTGAAGGCAATGGCTTCCTGCAAGAAAAGCTTGATCTCAGCTAGCCACCTAATTAACAAACCTACCTTTTTCTTCACTGACTATATAAGCATCAGAACCAGCTCTTTCTCTGCATCGAATCATCAGCTTTCTCACACCAGTTTTTCTCCCTTCCTAGCTCTCCTATACCTCCATTAAAATCAAGAATCTCGCCAACTAGCTAGGGAACGCAATGGGTTCTGCCTTTTTGAGGATTTTAGTCACTGCGTTGTGTGCTCTTTGGGTTTTCTCAGAGCTGGTAGTTGCAAAGCATGCAGGCATCACTAGACATTACAAGTTTGACGTATGTATTGCGTACTCGATTGCTTTTACCATTTACTTGTTAATAATATTAGCATCTTAATTATATATCTGCCTTTCAATTGATGTTAGACTCAACATCCACGTTGTGTTTCTTTCTTTCTTTCTTTGTATAGATCAAGATGCAAAATGTGACGAGGTTGTGCCGGACAAAGAGCATCGTTACTGTCAATGGCCAGATCCCTGGGCCTCGAATCATAGCAAGGGAAGGGGACCGGCTCTTGATCAAGGTCGTTAACCATGTCCAGTACAATGTCACACTCCATTGGTAGGGAAGCCTAACCAAGCCTCCCATCACTGTTAGCTTTAGATATCTTGATTTTCTTTGATTGAAATATCTGATGATCGATGTTGTGTACATGAATTTGGAGAGCAGGCATGGAATCAGGCAACTAAGGAGCGGATGGGCAGATGGACCTGCCTACGTAACACAGTGCCCAATTCAAACGGGGCAGAGCTATGTATACAATTTCACAGTTACTGGACAGAGAGGGACATTGTTCTGGCATGCTCACATTTCATGGTTAAGAGCTACACTTTATGGGCCCATTGTCATCCTCCCTAAGAAAGGCGTTTCTTACCCTTTTCCGCAACCTCACAAAGAAGTCCCTATCATTTTTGGTAATTCATGACTGCATGTTTATGAGCACTACTAAATAAAGACGTACGGCCATATATATATATATATATATATATATATATATATATATATATTAGCCACATATTGTATTAATTAATTTATTTCTAATACTTGGTAAATTAACTGAAATTACAGGAGAATGGTGGAAAGCAGACACGGAGAAAATTATCAGCCAAGCCTCGCAAACAGGAGGAGCACCAAATATTTCTGATGCCTACACCATTAATGGTCATCCTGGACTTTTGTATAACTGTTCAGCCAAAGGTACTAATTTGTACCCATAATAGTAGCAGGATTGCAAGAGTATGGACGCCATAAATTAGTGCAGTAAATACTCTCGGGATTAGCTAAAAATCAAACCAATTTACTTCATGCAGATACATTCAAGCTCAAGGTGAAGCCAGGAAGAACCTATCTCCTTCGTTTAATCAACGCTGCACTTAACGACGAGCTCTTCTTCAGCATTGCAAACCACAGCCTCACTGTGGTTGAAGCTGACGCAGTTTACGTGAAACCCTTTAAAACCCACATTGTACTCATCACCCCGGGACAAACCACCAATGTTCTACTCATGGCCAAAGCTAAGGCCCCTAATTCCACCTTTCTTATGGCCGCTAGGCCATACGCCACCGGCCCAGGCTCCTTTGACAATACAACCACCGCCGGAATACTCGAATATGACCAGCACCCTTCTGCAACAAACTCCAAAAGCAAGAACAAGAAACTCCCTCTTCTTAAACCGTCACTTCCAGTGTTTAATGACACAACATTTGCCACAAAGTTTGTCACGAAAATCCGTAGCTTGGCCAATGCAAGATTCCCAGCGAAGGTCCCAAAGAAAGTTGACAGACGCTTCTTTTTCACAATAGGTCTAGGATTACTCCCTTGCTCACAAAACAAGACCTGCCAAGGACCTAATAACACCATGTTAGCAGCTTCTGTCAACAATGTGTCATTTGTGCAGCCAAATATAGCGCTCCTGCAGTCTCATTTCCTTAACCGATCAAAGGGTGTGTACACAACTGATTTCCCTACCAACCCACCTTTCAAATTCAACTATACAGGGACACCACCTAGCAATATCATGACTGCCAAAGGAACCAAGGTGGCGGTGCTTCCTTTCAATGCTAGCGTGGAGTTGGTGATGCAGGACACCAGCATTATTGGTGCAGAGAGTCACCCTCTTCACCTCCATGGCTTCAACTTCTTTGTGGTTGGTCAGGGTTTTGGCAACTTTGACACCAAGAAGGACCCTGTCAAGTTCAACCTTGTTGACCCTGCCGAGAGGAACACTGTTGGTGTGCCATCTGGCGGGTGGGTCGCCATACGGTTCCTTGCTGATAATCCAGGTGGGCTTTATAATTTATTATAAGATATATACTACACCTAATGCAAATCATAATATATATATAGCACAAAAGTTTCAAATCTGAAAGGATTATAATATAGAATATGAGTATTTACAAATTCTAAGTTATATGCAAAGTAGCGTCCATATCTCAATACTCAAATAATTTAAAAAAAATACATGTCTCACTTGTTGATTTTTGGATGAGCAGGAGTTTGGTTCATGCACTGCCATTTGGAAGTTCACACCAGCTGGGGCCTGAAGATGGCTTGGGTGGTCAATGACGGAAAACGGCCGGGCCAAAAGCTGCCACCTCCACCTTCTGATCTCCCCAAGTGTTAAAGTTCTTTTTTCTTTTCTCTTTCTTTTTGCCACCGTTTGTCCCGAGTACTTTTTTTTTCCCTTTTCTTTCGATTTTAGTAAGCTGTCTACCCATTCTTTTAATCTTTTTTTTTTTTCCTTCCTTGTTTAGTGTTCCTTCAGCTGGCCTTAAGGGTGGAATAGTACTCTTAGCTCATGATAATTTCTTTGAATTCCAATCTGTAACAACCCATAAAAAGAGATCGGTGGGTGGGATTTGGACTTTGTTTTTAGTAGCTAGCTAGGATTGTAAGACGGGCTATCGTTGTTGAATGAAAAAATTATAATTTCTTTTATTGGAAATTTCATTGCTAACTCGTTGCTTTACGTTGTACAACCTTAGCAGACAATGCGATGTCAGCTCATTTTCTTTCTTATACTCTGACCAACGTCTTTGCATGAAATATGTGGCAATGAAGACGTGGTTTAGCGGATGATCTAATTATAATATATTTATTATTAATAAATATTTATTTATATTAATTAATAAATCTTGAATAAATATAAACTCCATAAGATAAAAATATTTTATAAAAAAAAATAAAGTTATTATAAATAAAAATTATATTGTTTTAAAATATTATTTTCTAAATGTTTATGATCAGTATTCTATTAAGACTTGATATTAATTAAAGTTTTTGAAATTAATACATATTCTTTTTTTAATTAATATGTAGGTGATTGTCAGATAAAATATATGCTAAACTAACCCATATGAGAATTACATACAGATAGATCACCAACATGTTTATGGAAAGACTCGTGTGATAATTGTATAAGTGATTATTAAACTTAAGATTACTAAGTTATCTTTTATATAAAGAATGTTATACTTTAATTTTGACTACACATTGTCCTGATCAAGAGTGATATGTGAGCAAATATTGAATATAACACAAACTATATGAAAGTATTTGAGTAATAAATAGAGGGTTTCTTACCCTATGCAAATTAAAAAATATATATTCAATATGTTCTCAAATAATATTGATTGTGAAATATTTAGCTAAGATGGAATGAGATTTGAAAAGAATTTCAAATATCATTCAAAGAATGTTAATTATAGTGTTGAGAACAAAAATGACTCAATAAAATATACATGTTTCATGTTATAATATCTAAATTAGAACATTATCGATGAAGGGATATTAATTATATTAAAAAATTAGTCACCGAAATATTAATACAAACCACTTATGATTATTTTATTATTTAAGGGATCATGACAAGTTCCTAAATATTGTACTTGATCTTCAAATATAAATCAATTAATTATTGAATTGATAATAAATTTAATCATTTAATTTATTTATTCTATTTTATTCAGGATTATAATTTATATTTGAGTTCAATTTATTGTGGAACCTAATGGATCACATAGATAAGAACAATTAATTAGCAATTAAAATAGAATGATCAATTAAGTGTGACTTGATTGTAAATAAGTTTTAGAAATTAAGGACTAGACTTGATTGAATAAATTTTTAAAATTATCCTGAAATAATACATGTCATATTATTTAAGAAAAAATTGATATTTTATCATTTAAAGGGTTTTCAGATTTCTCTATAAATAAATGTTATGTCTTATTATTTTCTATGCACAAAAAAAAATTATGTTAGTTAAAGAAACACCAGAAATACAAAAAAAAAAAAAAAAAGAGTTAGAACTCGAAAGTAAAACAATTTATCTCTCTTAAAAGAGTTTGGAAGATTTATCACTAATAGTTTATATGTATTACTATTAAAGATCAAACACTTGGAAAATATGTAGTTTGCGACAACCTAACTTTAAAATAATTATTTAAAGCTAAAAAGAACATTCTAATTTTTAAGTAATTTCCGTATAAATTCTAAACAATTTTAGATTTGTTTTAATAAGATCCTTAAGACTCCCAAAAAAAAATTAAATTTATTATTTTCACTATCTATATATGTCTCTCAAAAAACCCAATAATATATGTCTATTTCTACCTTGTACACGAAATATTGAAACAGAAAAGAGGAAATCAAAATTTCCACAAGTTTTTATCTTTAATTTTAAGGTTCTTTTTATCCAAAACATGAAACTTCAAACAAATTTAGTACGTAACATAGATTTTCAAAACATACATTAAAACAAATATAACATGGTTGTTATTTTGTGTTATATGGTAAAAAAGTGTGCTGAAATTGAAAAATGGCATAAAGAAAAATCCTCATATTTAGTACTTTAAATTTTATTTTTATTTAATTCGATACTCCACCTTCACTTTTATCTATTTAGTTTAAATTTATGAAATCTATTTTTTATAAAAGTGATGATGAGACTACTTTCTTATCCCACACGAGTCATTATTAAAAAAAAATTGAAGAATACGGATTGAGAAAAAATAAAATAAATCAAGAAAATAAATTAGTATTTTGAAAAATTAAATTAAATTAAATTAAATACTATGAAAAAATACAATATTTTTAAAATAATTAAATATTATTTTTTAATATGAAGTTGTGATAAAAATAATATTTATTTAAATTTAAGATAATATTATTTTATTTATTTTAAAATTCAAAATTCAAAACAGTTTTTTTTTTAAATTAATAAAATTATCTTTACCATAATTTTTTTTAAGAAGTAACAGATGAGACATGAGTTTTGAAAGTTTTTTTAAATAAGTTTTTGATTTTGTTATTTTTTTTTCTATTTAAAATCTCTCACAATTACTTAAAAAACTCGAAATCCAAAATCACACGTACGGGATCATTATCACAGTCATCTTTGATTTCTTCACACAACCACCACTCTCCGCACTCAAGATGAGGTGTTTCAATCTACTAAAATTGAGGGGGCAATAAATTTGAAAAAAAAAAAAAAGAAAAAAAAAAGAAAAAGAAAAAAGATGATACTTGTAGAAACTCCATTGTCAGGTCGAAAGAGAGCGTAACAGATGCCATTAAAAAAAAAAAAAAAAAAAAAAAACTGTTCATATATATTTTTTAATATATTGAAATTGAATTATTCTTTTTATGATTTATTTCCTTAATAATCCAATATTTGATTTTCCATACTGCTATATTATCTTCCTCGTATACTTAAAAATTACCATTTAAATTGGTTTCTTTTGTAAATGTTTAAGATATCAAATAGTTGTTCAAACAGTATTACTTTAGTTTCTAACTAATAAGATTTTGATTAGAATGGAGTTTTCTTACGTTAGATAAGGGATTCAAAATCAAATTCACCAAAGTAATTTCTATCCTTTTCCTTACGATTAATTTATAAATTAACATCTATTTTTAACAAAATTAATTAATTCTTTTATAGCTCAGCCCCTCTCTCAATTCATATTCTTTTTTAATTTAAATTATCTTTTATTTTTTTAAAATAAAATAAATAAAAGAGAAGGAGTATGATGAGGAAATTTAATTAATTAAGAAGGATTTGTTTTTGAAGGAAATTAATTAATTAACAAAACATGAAAGGTAATGACTAAATCACTGCAGCTACATTTATAATGAAATAATATTTTTAATTTTTTTTAGTTTAACCCTTTAACAAACTAATATTTTTTTATTTAGTTTTTTTTTAATTTTTATGACTTAATATTAGATTATTATAAGAATTGTGCTTTGTATTTTTTTTTTAATTTTTTTTTCTATTAGGTTATATATTGGTTTCCTTGAATTTTTTTCTCGATTTTAATCTTCAATATTAAATTTGTTGCAAGTGGGATTTCATTTTGTTTTTAGATTTGGTTTCTATAAATTTATTTGATTTTATAACCTGGTAGATGAGTTTGACTTGAGTTTTTTTTTTTTTTTTTTTTTCTAATTGATTTGTTTTAATTCATCCTTCAATATTGTGGTGGTTAGAAATTGGGTTTTGAAAATTATTTTTTATTTATTTTTTTATGGGATTATCTCAATATCATGATTTGGGTTGCGAGTTTGGTAGGTTGACTTATATTTACTCTTTTTGTTTGTCATTTTTAAATGAATATATTATTTTCTCATTTCATCACAATCTTCTCTTTCTTTTTTATTTAGTTTTTTTTTTCAATATTAAGTTATTTGAAAATTGAGTTTTTTATTTTGTTTTTAATTTTTTTTTTGTGAAGTTATCCTGGTGTCGTGAATTTTTTTCTCAATTTTAACCATCAATATTGGATATATTAAAAATGAAGCTTCATAGTTTTTTTATTTGTTTTTTATGAAGTTATTCTAGTCTTATGACTTATGTCGAAAGTTTAACAGATTAGTTCAAGTTGAATAATTTTATTTTTTTTTATCTTTTTTTTAATAAAATTATTTTTTCTATTTTTATTATTTAATATTGAGCTGATTAGAAATTAAGTTTCATAAAATGTTTTTGACTTGTTTTCTATAAAATTATCCTGAACTCATAATCCAGGTTGCGGGTTTGGCATAGGTTGACTCAGGTAGTTTTTTTTTATTTTTTTATAAAAAATTTCTTTTAAATTTGTCTTTCATTATTGAGTTAATTAGTAGTTAGTCTTCAAAACTTATTTTTATTTGATTTCTATAGTATTATATAATGATTTCATGATTCCATATTGTAGATTTAATAGTCAACCTGAGTCAATTCAATATGTCACGGTTTTAATATTTTTTAAAAAATATAGTATTTAATATGTTGCCATATTAAAATTTTAAAATAAATATTATTCATATGTATTATATTTTAAGTTTATGATTAGATTTTTTATATTTAAAAAGTAATACTTGAACAATTTTTTTCACGTTAAAAAATAATAATTAAACTTATAGCACAACGCAGACCATTGATGTAGTAAAATCTAAACAGAAGGTGATCCATACAAATCAAGAGACTGGTAAATATGACATTATACAGATTAATTAATTAATTTAAATAAATCTTATGGTTTAAGTTATAATTAAGGAGATGTTTGAGAGTATGGATATAGTATTTTTTTTCAAAATATTTTTTATTTATAAAAATAATCTTTTTTTATAATAGTATAGAAATAATCTAACAATATATATAAAAAAATATTTTTAACAAAAAAAAATTAAAATTTTAACCCAAGAAAAAAACATGTTAACATACTTGCATAAGGTTTAAAAAGGAAAAGAAAGAAAAGGGCTTTGTGAACGCAAAACAGGCAGTGGCCATTTGAGTAGTAGAAGCAAAGAAACCAAACGGCAACATCTTAGAAATTAGAAGCAAGCTGTCACCAACCTCCTCAACTCTGTCCTATTTTAGTCATTCCCTTCCCTTCCCTTCCCAGAGACGCCGTCGTTTCAACGCCGGTGCCTTTGGTTTCCTTGCCTCCAAACGATGAAGCGACCCCTCAGCTTCTCCCTTCCGGTAACCGTCGTCGTTTTAGCCATACTTTACATTTACTTGTCCACGATCTTTGTTTTTATAGACCGTTGGTTCGGTCTCATGTCTTCCCCAGGCATCATGAACGCCGTCGTTTTCACAGCTCTTGCTCTCATGTCTGTTTTTAACTATGCCATCGCTATCTTGACGGATCCGGGACGGGTCCCTCCCTCTTTCATGCCCGATATCGAAGACTCTGATAACCCAGTCCACGAGATCAAACGCAAAGTAGAGTAACAAAGGACTTTCCCTTTTGGAATTTTCCATGCCATTGTTCTGTTTCTGTTAATTTCATTGATTTCTCTGTTAGTTAAGTTGTAAATGTAATAGTATATATATAAGGTGTGGACATTGCGTCAATGCTACAACTTTCTTTATTGCCAAACGGATTAGTAGCTTAAATGAATTTTGTCTGTTGCTATTCAACTGATTCTGATTGCTGCAATATTCCTACGTTGGACAAGTAAGTGTATATATGTCTAATTGAGTCCAGGTGTTAACACACACGTCTTGTTGACTATGTCTTGTTGTCTGGCTCCCAGAAGTTGATGTTTGGGAAGCTAATTGAGTTTGAAAATTTTGTGCGTTGAAATATTCGACTGTCCTTTTTTTCTTTTTGCGCTGCAAATTTACAATTTGCAATGTTGATTTTATGAGCTCAAAAGTTCGACTTCCTTTGTTTGAAGTCATTTACATTGTACCTGGATGCTTGATTTTGATACATCATCTGAGTTGATGGATGTTTCAGGGTCTGATTTCATTTTCTGGAAATAGAATGCCATCATGACTTTCCTAACTAGGGTTTTTGTCGCCTCATTCTCTTTGTGGTTGACTGATCTCTTCACATATCTAATTCAAATGCCTGTAAAAGAATAAGATACTTCTCTGTTCAAATGATTTTGAGGATGGATGAGTGGTGACCTAGTGGTTACGGCCTAACAACCTTCTGGGTTGCATGCCAGATGGCTTAAAGTTTAATAGTCACTGTTGCCGTGTGGTTAAATGCATGTTAAAATACATATAGAAACAAAAAGAATATTTTCAATTAGTTGTTTTCTTTATTTAGACGTGTGAACTGATCATTGTAACATACAAATGCACTTAAAACCTGAAATTGCAACATTTCTTGAAAGCAGGTGATTTTTTATATTAGTGAGAAGCTCGAGCCCTGGCTTCCCATATATGACACTTCGGTAGATGTTTGCAGGGAGGAGACTTGAGATTTTGCCAGAAGTGTTCTCACTTCAAGCCTCCACGTGCTCATCATTGCCGTGTTTGCAGAAGATGCGTGTTGCGAATGGTATGCATGATCTAAGTTTTCATTCATCACTTATCTCAAATGCCCTTGTTAATCTGTTAAAGTGCCACCTGTTGATTGTAAGGACCATCATTGCATTTGGATAAGTAATTGTGTGGGCCACGCAAACTATAAGGTCTTCTTCATCTTCATTGCGTATGCTGTAATAGCATGCATCTACTCCCTGGTATGTAACCGTTTATGTCCAACATCATTTGAGCATGTTCTCTTGAGAATTGTACTGTTTCTTTATCATTCTGTAACTTTAGCTTTTAATTGTTTGGTTGTCATTGTCCTTTTTTCATATGGCATTCCACCTTTCCCCTCTCAAGTTCTTACACTATTGAACTGCAGTTGGTGGATGACAACAGAGAAAGTCTACAAATTCATTTTCTTTATGATTCTCCTCATTTAAAATTTTCAGGTCTTGCTTGTTGGTAGTCTAACTGTTGACCCTCAAAAGGATGAGCTGCAAAGTGGTGACTCTTTCAGAACCATATATGTATGTCCACTTAAATTTCATTCTTTTCCTAACCATATATGAATGTATGTATGTCCCTGTAAATTTCATTATTTTCCAAATCATATATGTATGTATGTTTGTCCCTGTAAATCTCATTTTTTCTGCTAGTACATAATACATTAAACTCAGCGCATCTCTTTACTATTGCAGGTCATTTCTGGGCTGTTGCTAGTTCCGTTGAGTGCGGCACTTGGTGTTCTTTTGGGTTGGCATGTGTACCTCATTTTGCAAAACAAAACCACTATCGAGGTTATTGGAAATTAATAAATTATTGTTTCATAACCTTTCTAACACCCGATTTATTCCTAAATTTTTATGGTTTTTATGGTATCTTGACAGTACCATGAAGGGGTGAGAGCTATGTGGCTAGCAGAGAAAGGAGGGCATGTCTATAAGCACCCATATGATGTGGGCGCTTATGAAAATCTGACAACGGTGAGAACATTGTGCCCTTTTCTTTATTTTTTTTCTTGGCTCAAAATTTGTGATTGACATGAGGCATCCTAGGAAATTTTTACCATAGTTGGTTTTCATCTCCTCCATGCTGATACTTTCCCCCTATTGTCGTTTCTCCATAAATGACACTGATTTAATCTCTTGAGGAACATGAGAAGGCTTGAATGTATTTTATAGCTTTCAGGTTGCTGCTTCTGTGTAGATGCATCCTGCATCCCAACATGTTTACACAGTCATGATCATGTAGACAGCTAGCAGTGATCATTTGAGTTGATTTGGGTGTGATGTTTTAGTGTTCATCTTGGTTGAAGCACTCCACATTTATTCAAAGTGGATATAAATTCAAGTTGTTTCGTTTCTTGAGGAAAATTATTAGTTTCCACATACTCCACGTCCTTGAAACTTGGGACTTTCTATTGTGTTGAGTTGCGTACCACAGCACCTCTGTAGTCCATTCAACTTAAGCTAAATGGTTCAACCACATCAATTGCAAGACCTATTTGGTTCAACCACATCAGCTGCAAGTAGCTCATCGAATTGCAGAACCACTAAAGCTAGAAAAGTGACCCACTCTAGAGACAGGTTATGCTTAATTGCTCCATGTCCAGCTGTGGCAGCTGTCTGGACCAATTTGAGCTTCTTAGGTATGGTTTATGTTTGCACAACTTATGTTACCGTGTCAAGGCCCTGTGGCTTGGCTAAATTGGCCTGTTTAGACAATTCTGGTTAGCTACCGCCATGGGAGTGTGGTGGATGATTTGTTAAAGTAGTATAAATTTAGCTGACACGTAAGGATTAGGACAATTATATTCTGCGTGTCAATTCATGAACTGACTCAATTTTTTTTTTTTTTTTGGGGGGGGCTGCTTTAGGTCTTGGGTCCAAGTATCTTCTGCTGGGTGTGCCCAACATCAGGACATATTGGTTCAGGTCTCCGCTTCCGTACAGCCTATGATAGTATGACCGGTGCATCCGTGAGATAATCAAGTTACATTTTGTATCAGTGTAACTCCATTGGCAATTGCAGGGCTGGATGATTGACTGATTGTTGATATTGAGATGCTGTCGTTCAGCCCCCATTTATCTGCCCCAACTTGTAGACGTTTTATTTAGCGTGGCCCTTGAATTACCACCGCGCAACCATAGAACCAAGAGTCTAAGAAAGGCCGCTGTCTGCTATATTTGAGGAAGGCAATGTGATGTGAGTGGCCGGATCAAGATCGAATCAGTTTGGGAAGCAATTTGGTATAGCAAAGTGCAGTTCCTTGTCTTTTTTTTTGTCCTGTTCTTGTTTTGGGGAATTTCAGGATAATGTAGAGCTCACAGACGATTAATACATTATGTATAAACTAGGATTTCGAATCCTTGATCTCACCTACATGAACGCTTATAACTTAGAATTGTAAGATTTGTAACATCAAACAATAAATTAATGAAGCAATTTTGTGTTTTGGCCTTCATTATCATACCCGAATTGCATATCCTATTTCCCAGATATCTGTGATCAATGGCTGCATCAATTTATTATGAATTTTGCAAAAATATGAGACTAATCCAGTGTGCAAATGCGCTGTGTGTATATGTATAATAATAGGAGGGGGTTCTTTTCTAAATTTATAGATTCATCAATAATTTAGCACTTAAATGTTTCAATTATTTTGAATCAATATAATTAAATATTATTTTGTTAAATCAAGTATTAAATCAATATCAAAATTTATTGTTAATATCGTGAGGATCATATATCATGCCAACAAGTTTAATTTTAAATCAAGTTATAAAAAGATCAAATTAAAAAAAAAATGACTATAAAATTTAAAGGATTAACAAATAAAAAATAAAAATACATTGCCATTGCAATCAAGAGTTGATTGCATATTCCTCATATGTTGCATTTTTATTTTTTCCCCTAATATATCTTTACTTTCATATAGCCTCTCACATTCATGATTTCAAACAACATTTCCTGGTTCATCGAGCGTCGAATTATAATTGTTACTAAAAATAATAATCAAAATATCAGAAATTAAATTTAACACAAAAAAATTGACTTGTTAATTTGCTATTTTAGAGAGGACAAAAGCACAAAAACCAATGAGAGAGAGAAGAGAGAGGATAATAAATTAAAAAAGAATGGTCGCTGGATTGGAGCCTTGCCATCGTCATGTGCCACCTCGTAAGAAAGCTTCAATCGAGAAGATTTCAATGGTACCAAGGAATTCAACACTTATAACTTGGAGGAAGTCACACACGCCACCATAATACGATGACCTCCTTCACTTGTTATACATGATATCCACTTCTCCATTTCAGTCCGTGGTTTGACAAAGAAAGAGTTTGAGCATTTGTTTTAATTTCAAATTCAGTCCCTAAAGATTCAAATATTTCAAATCAATAAAATTGCATTTTATTTTATCAAATCTAGCATTAACCGAGTCTTGAAATTTTTTTCTTGGATCTCAAAATCAAGTCAAAAAAATAAATCATCAAGTTCAATCCCACTTAAACATTATGTGAAAGGCTCTAAATAAAAAAAAAAAAAGTTAAGTGATAAAAAACTGAAAAAGGGATTGAACATATAATTTCAGGACAACTAGAATAAATTATTAAGCCCAATCTCACATAAACTTAATATAGAAGATCAAATTAAAATATAAATCAAGTGATAAAAAAAATAAAAATAAAGAATTATTACAATCCTTGGTATTTTGTCTCTTGGTCTACAGTGAAACCAATAAAAATATATATATATATATATATTTTTTTTTTTTACTTTTGAGACCTTTATTTTTTTTGGAATATTGAGTGGGTAGATAATATTAATTTATAAAATTTTTTTGTGTATAGTGTTTTCATGTTTTTTTTTTTTTTAAAGGAGATTATAAGTAGGTTTTAGTAAACAAATATTAGGGCCTATGGTGAAACGAAGCTCGCGCCATCCTTCAATAGTCCTGTGTGATATGAAATGGTGTTGCGTCTGAGTCATTACCAAAAAAAGAAGAAGAAGAAGAAGAAGAAGAAAAAAGGGCCTATTAATTCACTACACATACTCACATTTCATTCTCGAAACAAAATTGTTTAACTAGTTAGGGAGGTAAAACTATTTTGTTCATAAGGTACACTTATTATTATCATATTAATTAGGTATAAATTAGATTTTTTTATATTTTATATGCACAATAAAATAACTTAAATAACCTTAAAGGCAAACAAAATTAAAATTAAAATTAAAGGACATTTAGTTTTTTAACGCTTTGGTTGCATAGTGAAAGGACTATATTACTTTTAAAAGCAAAAAAATAAAAATTGATACCCAGGAGCACTTTCATCGTTTTATTACAGTTTTTTTAGTTATAATCAATTTAAATAAGAAACAAGTGAGTCTTTTAATAAATATAAATATGATTAAAAAAATAAAAGTTACTAGCGCGTGCCATGTACTCGCCAATAAATGGGAGACGCCCACACTTTTTAGGTAATGTGTTTGGCTTTTTCTAATAGTCAAATGCCACCTTCTCTGATGGCATTGAAAGTGTCGTGCCATCCTCTTCTTTATGGTTAGGTGTGAGTGCACAATAGAGTAATAATTGAGCTACGATGAAACTTTTTTTTTTTCCTCCCTCTTTTTCTCTTTTCTCACCTTGAATTTCACGCCAGCCCTTCAAAAAATCAAATGTGTCCTATCAATTTGTATTAGTGTCAATTTTGATCTCTTTTTATTATTATTACTATTTGTTTTTATTTTAAGACTTTTTGAAGATTTGTTTCTTCAATTTTTTCCATCAAAATTTTATTTTACTTATTTATTTTATACAAATTGATCATTATTCTTCTAAGTTTTATTATTATTATTTTTTTAATCTTGGACGATTAGGAATTTTGCTTTGTGATTTTTATGTATATTTCTTCTATGAGATAATCTTGGTCTTATAATCTAAGTCACAGGTCTTGAAAATTACCCAGGTGTAACTTCGATCTTTTTTAAGGTTTTTTTTTAAATGATTTTTTTTAATCTTATCATTCAACATTAAGTTATCAGGCCCTAAGTTTCATAATTTTTTTTTTGTGTGGTTATTAAGTCATGAATGTAGGTTAACTTGAGGTTTTTTTATGATATATTTTTTTAAATTGATTTTTTTTTTTATTCTCACCTTTTATTATTCAGTTTGCTTGATAATAGATCTCTATTTTTTTTGATCAATTTTTTTTGTGTAGGATTATTCTAATTTCATGATCGAATCATGAATTTAACATGCTAACTTGAGTTATTTTTTTAATCTATTTTTTTAATTTTTTTTCAGTTCGTCCTTCAACGTTTTCTTTGCTTTTAATTAAGCTTCACATTTTTTTTAATGATATTATCTCATTTTTATTCAATTTTTACTTTGTTATTAAATAATATTGTTAAATTTTTTTAATAATATTTTAAAAGTATTTTTTAATAATATTGATAAGCGTTAATATTTTTTATTATTTATTATTTTATTTTTTATAATATTACATTAATTAAGTTTATTAAATTCACTCGAATTAACAAATTAATTAGTAATTTTGTTTTTTTAAAAAATTATATAATTAATTGAATATATTTTTATATTAAAAAAAATTTAACCCGTGTCACGAAGCAGAGCACGGTTACCTTTTTAGAGATGCCAGAGCTCCGGAACCTATTAGTTCGTGCAAGACACGCTCCATAGTGGCGCATCCAGTTGGATCACCACTATTAGTTATAATCTCATAGTCCCATCTCATTTCGTTGTCTCTCTGCCTGATATGGATGAAGATAGCGATGACCCATCTGAGATTAACAGGTTTGCTTCCTGAATTTTTGGTTCTCTTGCTTTTTAATCACTATTTCTCTTGGAAGAAAACTTGGATTTGGTAAAGGAAGCATGTTGAGACTTGGGGTTTGATTTTTATTGTTGCGTAAATCAGCTGAAATGTGCTAATTGTTTGAACATCAAAGGAATAGTTTTTAGTACTGTTTAAATTGAAGTAGTTAAGCTAGTATCTCAAACATTTCTTGCAGTTCTATACAAAATTACTAAAGATATAGAGTAAGGTGGCGCAATTGAATAGTATTTAATATTCCTTGCTATTTTTTTTTCCTGTTTTCTTCGGCTAAAAGAAATTCAGCGATTGTTTTGTATGATCCTGGACGAGAAAATGTATAAAACATGTAGATAACAAGGTTAGCGGCAGCTTGTTTTGGTTCAAGGCTAGGTTTCATTTTCTGTCTCCTTAGTTTGTAGCTTCTCTGTCAAAAATCCATTCATTTGCATTATTTGTTGGGACTTGAAAGCTTAAAGAATTTACATTATTGAACAGGATTGAAACTATGTCGATGTTTCTAATGAATAAATGAATCTAATGCTTTTACCTAGTCTCTGTAATAAGATGGAATTAGAGGAGAGAATTATGTTTTGAGCATCTTCTCGTATTTGTGGTTAGCAATAATGGAAACTTGTTCATCTCCTTAGTATGCATTTTTATCCAAATTGATGATCATGTACTTTTGCTTCTTGTCCATATTATCAGAAAAACAGCTTCTTACTTGTCGTATGGTGTTCGTTTTTTTTTTTTCCACTTTTGCTTTCAGCTTCCAGTTCAAAGAAGCACCCAACTCCAAATTGTTTTGCTTAAACAAGAAAAGGAAGTTGCAGGATGAGCAATTAGGCTTGCCCATTTCAAAGCATAAATGCTGGGATCATCGCTTACCTCTCAAAAATTCCACAATATGTGAAGAAAATCAAGAAGATAAAGACTTAATCACACACATAATCAAGGAAAATGCTGAAAGACGGGCTATTGATGAAGGATCAGATCCTGAATCACCTAAAGATAGCAATAGCTTTGTTGGAGATTCTGACTCTGCCATGTCTGTGTCTGGCGAAGCTAAATTGGAGATGGAGGTTTCAAAGATATGGTCATCCGACAGGCCCTCAACTTCATCATATAACTGGGGCAATAGTCTCAAGGATACGCAATATTCTCCAGACAATGCTGCAGCTCCAAGACATGCTGGAAAAGAGGAATTGGTGTTTGTGGAAGAAGAGGATGATCATTGCTGTCATTATGATGGACTGCAAGGATACCAGAATCTTGAAGAGCCCATCCTAGAAATTGAAAGCCCTTTAAATTACAGTTGCTCTGAGTTTGGGACCGACAACATTGAGCCATGTACAGATAAAGAAGTTGATGACATTCTCTATTCCAATGAGTTGAATCTAAATGGGCATGTCCTTTCATCTGAAGGATGGACCGTCAACCAAGGTAATTTAATTTGCCAGCATACCTGTGGTTTGCAAATTCATGGGTTCAAACCATGCCATCTTTTGAATGACAACATAATTTGAATAGTATTTACCTGCATTTGTATTTAACTTGATGTCATTTACTTTGATAGCAGAAGCTCAATCAGGCCCCAGAAAACCAACCATTGATCAAGAATTTGAGCAGTACTTTTCCATGCTTATGCTGTAACAGTGAACACTTGTATTTAGTACAACATATCTGTTGCTTGTGACTGATTAGAGTGCCAGTCAAAATGTGAAGTAGCTTTCCTTTTTCTGGCATGGGATAATTGTAAGTGGTTCAATTTAGATATAGCGATGCCCTTTTCCTTCCAATGTTTTGAGCCAGCTTAGTTTGCTTGCTGAACACAGCTGTTTACTGCTTCTCTATGGTTCTTGTATCATACAATTTGTAAACCTGTAATTATATTGACCGAGGTCAATCTTAACGGATCCTCATGTTGGTCGAATGGATTGAGAATTTGCGTGGAAACAACTCAACTTCTTAATGCAGTGCTTGATTCAGTTCAAAAAGAAGATCGTCGCACCAGCCGAGAATCGAGCCCCGGTCTGTTCTGTGGCAGGTTACTATTCTACCACTGGTGCTTAATGGGATCCCTTTCTGCGTAAATTACTTCTTGATATGGTGTGATTGAGGGATCCCAGGCTGCAGAAGCGTCATGGAAGGCTTTATGCAGTGCATGTCGAAATTAAAAATGTCATTTATACGTGCTTGCAAATGATGGTGGGCATTTGTTTATTTAAATTTTATTGAAGTATTCTTTAGATAACCAACGTTGCCTCACTAACAGGATCTTCCATAAAGCCTTCATTTTATTCCTTTTCAGTCTCTGGTTTCCACTATTTGACACTGAAAATTGTATTGGTGGTTTCACGGAGGCCGAAGAATCCACGTCAGTGATATTCTGTAAGTACGAATCCAGCTCTTGTTCAACTAGAACACACCGGAGAACATGTAGTTTTTTCATGGAGGCCTAGTATGAACCAGAGAGAACCTTTTTCCTTGCATCATTGAATTGCTCCATCAAACATGTCGTTAATCCCGTACTTAGTATTCGAAACCAGAATCCAGTAGTTGGGTCTAATGGCCAAGACTTTTAACTTCCTTCAGATATCTGCCAAGAAAACGAAATCAAACAACTTGTTTACATTTTCAAGACTAAAATTGGAATGTTGGGAGAAGGATAAGAATTACTCCCTCCAATGTTGGTATTGGGCGCTCAGGGTACTTGGCAGAAAGAAGATTATTCATCTCTTCGTTTGTTAGCTTGTCTGAAGAACAAATATACCTCCCTTTTGCTTAATTCAAGGTATTCAAAGAGGAAGATATATGATCTAACCGCATCATCAATGTTTAGATGTTTATCTTACAGAAAAAGTAGATTGGGATTAAGATAAATATTTTTTTTTTCAATTTAATTTTATGTTTTTTAACCAATTTAGAGATGTTTAAAGTTGGATCATTGATATTCTAAGAACACGAACGTTTTTCTTATGTATTCATGGGTCAAATGAGTTAAAATGTAATTTTGAATTCAAAAAAACTAGATGGATTATTAAATTACTTTTTTAGTGGCTGAAATCTATTTTGATAAACTACGCATCATCAACTTTTTTGTTTTGTAAAAGACCAAACACGTGAGCTCGGCCTAGCAGGCCTACTCACACTTTTTTTTTTTCAATTGGGACCAGACACTTGAATGTGGACCTTTTTTTTTATATTTTTTTTTGTTTTTTTTGTTTTTGAGTTTTAATGTAAATGCACTATAAAAATAACTCATGAATATTCCATTAAAATTAAATTTTTATTTTTTAAAATTCTTTTGACATGATTGTATCACATTGATTAGTTTTTTTTTTTCCAATCACATATAAAGTATTAAAATATTATTTTAATATTTTTTAAAACTTATTTTTAAGATCATGTTAGGTTTTTACCGTTGAAAAGCATGTTTTTGTTAAAACAATCAAGAAATACAATGCGATAACAAGGAGACTAAATTTAAATAGAAGATATACATTTTTCTTAAATATTTAGACCATTGAAACTCCTACAAATATTTATTTATGTTAGATAAAACTAATATTCCATAAGGTAGTTGAGATTCATTAAGATATTAAATCTTCATTATTACAACATTGAATAAAAACAGGTTTCGTACAATCGCCTCGCAGGAGCACATGGGCAAGTGGCTAGTTTGTCCTAGATTCATGGAACTAGAGAAGACCCTTTTCTTTGCAGCATTGAATGGCCCCGTCAAACATCTCTTCAAGCCCATACCTAAATTTGAAACCAGAATCCAGTAGTTTCTTCGAGGATAAACCAGGGTTTTTATGGCCTTCAACATCCTTCAAATATCTGCCGAAAAAGAAACATTAGCACGTACGTACTTTCGGATTTTAAGATCAAGTGAAGAAATTTGCAGGATTATTAATGGATAAGAATTACTCACTCTAATGTTGGTATTGAGTACTCAGGATACTTGGCAGAAAGAAATTCAGACATCTCTTCAATTGTTATAGTGTCTTTAGAACAAATATACCTCCCTTTTGCTTCAGGATATTCAAGGAGGAAAATATGTGCCCTAGCCACATCATCAATGTGTACCATGGGTGCGTTAATGAGTAACCCGTACTGTTCCCGATCACCTGAAACGATGTCTGTGAGGCCAACAGCTTTCAGAAGAACACCATAGAAGAAAAGCTCGGAAAAGAGAACCTACCGAGCACCATCGCCAAGGAAATGCGAACTGAAGAGGGCATGTTTGGACAGATGAAGGGGCCATGAATGTAGGCTGGGGTTAAAGTTACAAGGTCCAATCCATGTTCTTGTGCGAATTCAAGAGCTCTTTTCTCCGTTAAAGTTTTGGAAACAAAGTAAGGGCCTATGGGCAAGTTTGAGGCTCTGATATAATCAACATCGCTCCAGTAAGCTTCATCCATCGTCTCCACACCACTGCCATTAAAAGCTACCGCTGATGCACTAGAAGTCAACACAACTCGCTTCACTGTCTTTGAGTTCAAGCAAACCTTCAAGATTCCTAATGTTCCATCAGTTGCTCGCTGGATAACTACTTCCTCAGGTTCTCCATTTCCAAAATCTAGAGTCGGGGAAGCTACATGAAAGACACCAATACATCCTTTAATAGCCACTTCAAAGCCGCTGGGTTCACTTAAATCTGCATAGAAGATTTCTAGCCTCTCTGATCCTCCTGGTAGACTCGTCAGGAAGCCAACGTCCCTCTTGTGTTCTGGTCACATATACAACACGAAGTTAATATATTGAAAATCTTTAAATTATTATTTTATTTTATTACAAGCATGCAAAATCCTTCTATTTCTCATTGGATTAATTTTATGATATTGGGAATTTTTTCATAATGCTAATAGTTTTTTTTGCGTTAAGAAATTGCCGCGCGCTGTTCCCTATGTTTTTCATCAATCCTAACATAAGAGGAAATAAATAGAAAACTTACCTGGGTGAGGTCTAACAGTCGTGTTAACAGAGTAGCCTTGCTCCAGGAGCTTCATGATCAGCCACGAGGCTACGTACCCAGTCCCCCCTGTAACGCATACTCTGCCTTTCTCTCCTTCCATCTCTCTCTCTCTCTCTCTCTCTCTCTCTAAATTAAGATGAGTTCAGATAATCAAATAATATTATGGTGGTGGTGGTGAATCTGTTTTTTTTTTTTTTTTTTTTGGTGTGTGTGGTGAATCTTCTTCCATCTCTAGCTAGCTTATGTAGCCATTGAAAGAAACGTGTCAACCCTTCATTGTTATTTTCGAAAGCGGTGCAAGGAACCAAAAACTGTCATTTATTTGACTTTTCAAACAATCACTTGGATTTTTCTTTTCCGATCATTTTCCCTTCAAATTGCAGAAGCGGGGGCTCTGAGTCTCTGGTGCACGCCTCTGTTTGTTCGTTTTTATGTTTTAAAATGTTTTTAAAAAAATTAAATTTTTTTTATTTAATTTAAATTAATATATATTTAGTATTTTTAAATTATTTTTATATACTAATGTTAAAAATAATTTTTTAAAAATAAAAAAATATTATTAACATAAATTTTTAATACGCAAAAATTATTTAAAAAATAACAATAACTACACTACTAAATAATTAAATTTAGTTAATATTAACTCTATTTTTTTTCACGTGGATCCACTCCAAAATTAGGATGAACCTCAGTAAGTGAAAAGCAATTTAGAATTGCTTTTCATTGCTGTGTTCTGTATAAATTTAATTAACATTGCAAAACTTTCCTGGCCGCTCATCTTCCCCTCTGTTCCCAAATTACTGCCATTAACTTGAAGGTTTTCAGGAAAACTAGCTTCTTGACAAGTGGCGAGATTCAGCGTCACCAACAAAAACGATGGTTCCCCTTTCCTTGGATGATGGCCACACAATTGATGTCATGGCCGTGAATATGAGGGCGAACAATTTCATGCCAGGATTCCTCGTTTGTGAGAGAAGACTATTTGTCAAAAGTGACTGAATTTTTTTTTTTTAATAATAGTATTACTAAAATAACCTTTTAAAAAAAAACTTTTTGTGCAGGGGCTGTGTTGTAATTTTATTTTTACTTGAACATTAAAAATACTTGAATATTTTTAGGATCAAATTTTTTATTTTACCCCTCAAACTCGTTTGTTTTTTCATAATTTTTACATTTATTTGTATTACTTGGAATATCACTAACTTATGTTTTTATTCTAATTTTGGTTTTTACTTTAATTAATATCATTTTTATTATAATGTTTTTCAAATAATTAGATGGGACACTGAAATACTTTTTATTAATGTACAAAAATTATTCAATTCGTTATATAATCATAATTATAAAATAATAATGTTTTGTCATTATATGTGTGTGTATTTCCTTTTATATAATTTTACAATCAAATCTCATACAAAAAACATATTAATCAAATATAAAAAATTATTTTTTTTTCAATTATAATTTCAATTGTAGCTTTAACCAAACACATCAAATTTTAAAACGAACTTCACAAAAAATATTTTTTATTAAACTATATTTTTTAAATTATAACCACAAAAACAATCCCAATACTAAATAAACTCAAATAAACTCATAAATCACCCACACGATGCAGCGGGCCGGTTGATGAAATGGACAGGGAATTGTCTCAGTTTTTTATTAACAACAATTGAACTCTTTCGCCATCTTTTGCACATAGTTAACAACATAATTCTTCTAGAATTCTTCAAACCATTATACCTTGGACGAAGCCATCAAAGACGAAGCGTTCTGGTCAACTGAGTTGTTGCACTTGTCCAGCAATTCGGCTGTCATTATTCTGGATCAGGAATTTTATGGTGAGGAAAGAAGAATGAATTATTAGTCTTCTTAAATAATTTTAAATGTTTGGGTCTCTATCCACTATTTTAGTTACTAGAAATTATAATTGAGGTTCAAAGTAAACATAAAAGGAATAATTATATAGAGAGAGGATAATATCATTCTTAACGCATTATAATTAAAATAAGCTGTATTTTTAATTTGTCCGACTAAGTTATTATTATATTTTTCTAACTATTAGTTTATATATTGAATAAAGCAGGTGTGCCCAGGCAAGATGTACAATGGTTCCATGAATTAAGCCTAATTATTCTAAACCCAAGATATATTTTTTTGTATTTTTTTAATATTAAAAATACGTTATAAAATTATAATTCTTGATATTAAAAATAAATAAATAAATTTTTTTTGTATGTTTTTTAAAATTTAGATTAAACTCTAATAGATATTGTCGCACCCGACATCGAGACGACCATAAAAATTTATTAAATCTTTGAAAAGAACGGATTTTTGGCATCCTGTTTTTTAACGGGGATATTCTTTGTTTAAGGAGTCGCTACTTAGTATTACGGTTACTAGGAACCCTAACTGGTCAATAGATATTCTATGATTCGAGACTGGTTACGTAAAAGAAAAAATATTATCACCCCTTAAATGTCTTGCCTAAGGCGGGCTGCATTGCTGATCTTTGTCATTAATTGCTAACATTTTTGTTGGTTTATACTATGATTGTTTGCGTGTAATATTTCTGACTCTGACGCTAGTGAATATTCGACTACGGATATTTCTAACTCTGGCGTTGGTAAATATTACGTAGGTATCAAAATAAATAAATTTAAATCATCATTTTTTTTTATTCCTGACTCTGGCATTAGTGAATAAACAAATAAAAATCAATTTATTTTTTACGCATACACATTATTTTTATTTTTATGTAGCTATATAAAAATAAAATAAAATAAATTTACATTAGTATTTTTTATTCCTGACTCTGACGTCAGTGAATATATCAAATAAATTTATTTTATTTTATCTTATGTTATTTTTTTTTTGCACGCACATTTTTTAGTTTTTATATAACTAAATAAAATAAAATGAAATAAATTTGAATTGGTATTTTTATTCTGACTTTGGCTTCAATAAATAAATAAAAATAATAATAAATTCATATTTATATTTTTTTTACATACACAATTTTTTTTTTTTTTATTTTTTATTTTTGGGCTGGGCCCAGCTCAGCCCACATGGGCTGGGCTGGACCCAGCCAGCCCGGCCTGGGTCACTGGCCCAAGCCAGTGACCCGGATGTAAAAAAAAAAAACATGCACGCGTGAAACAATTTTACGCGTGCATCAATAGTGCGAAGGTAATTAAATTACCTTCGCACTGTTCAAATGTTATTTGAACACGAAAGAGCAAAATTTACGAAGAAGGCTGCAACGCTGGTGGAGTTCGATTACTTTCTGTTTCTGGAGATGGTGAAGAAGTTTGCAACACTGGTGTGGGTTCGACTGCCGATGGTTCGGTGATCAATTGTTTTCTTGCAAGGACGAAAACAGCGCTGATCCGTGACTCCCTTCTTCCTTTCTCTCCTTTTTTGTGTATATATTTTTCGGTTTATGCCCTGTTTTTCTCTGGTTTTTTACTCTGTCTTTTCTCTGTTTTGGGTTGATGTTTCTGTTCTTGACTCTGTATTTTTGGGTTGTGTTTTGTTTGCTTTGTTTTTCTGGTCTGATTTTTTCTGTTTTTCTGGGTTTTTTCTGCCTTTTGTAGACTTCCCAGCCACTTCCCTTAACCAGTCCTGTCTTTGCAGGACTGTTACCTTCCCCAACGAGATCGTGGGCGAGAGACGTGGTCCACGATGACTTCGTTGCAGATCTTCAGCCTGTGGAATCGGGATGGAGAAGACGAACACGACTGTTCCACCATCAACAGCGACGTCTCGGCAGCAATGGATTCCACCAGCAACGACGACGTTTCAAGTAGCAATGGATATTGTCATTTTGATCCCTGAACTTTGAAAATTCGGCAATTGAACCCCTAAGAAATTAAAATTTTCTTTTAATTTTGCCCCTTTTGGATTAAATTCAATTAAATCCCTAAATTGGTACACTGTTTACAAAACAGTCCTTATTCCTGGATTATTCAATTTGATCCTTAATTAATTCTTTTAATTTTGCCCTTTTGGATTAATTTCAATTAAGTCCCTAACTTATAACACCATTTACAAAACAATCCTTAATTTTTGGATTGTTCAATTTGACCTTTAACTTTTAATTCTTTCAAAATTGATCAATTAACTCTCAAATTACATCCATAAACTTTAAATTTTATTGTCTTAACTCTATTGTCAACTATATTTAATTTTTATTATTTGCTTAAAAATTGGGTTAGGATAGATATTTACAAACTTCCCATAAAATTTATACATGCAAAAATCATAAAAAAAAATTAGGTTATGATATAAGGAAGTAACAAAGGATTTGCAGTAATGGCTTGTGGCCTCGATTCCACAGTATTGACCAAAAAATCTATTACACTCCTGGTATTTTCATTTGAAAATGGCAAAATAGAAAATGATATATGCCTATGTTTGTGCATCTGCTTTTGGATTGAAATATAGCACAGCTAATTGTCATGGGTAGGGTCAAAAAGTGTGTGAACTACACAAAAACATGTTATTCTCTGCAAGTAATGTAAGTGAAATATCAATGGTAATCAAGTTATTCTTAACAGCACATGATGGGCTGTTTTACCTATTTAGCACAGTAGTTGTCATTCTCTTGAAGAATATATATATATATATATATATATATATATATATATATATATATATATATATATATATATATCCTAGGTTAGAGTAGTCAAAGGAAGAAAGGTCAAGTGAGCCTATCACATGTACTGCAAAACATTATAAAAATAATATTCATTGCCAGAAATATTCTCTGAAGACAGATGCATGAAAAAGCAAGCAAGAAATTTTCATAATGTATGCTGAAACAACCGAGGAATTAGTAAGCAAAACAGCAAAAGTAGGATGACATGACATGATCCACACAAAACAAGGTAAAGTCATAAAGTCCGAATCGAAAGTTTTAAACAAAACATTCGCAAATGAACACAGCAGAGCCATGTTTTATTAGAAAAAAGCGAAGACAGATGTCATTGGCGCTGTCATACAACAAAAGCATCTCATGGTTTGGAGTCAGGCATCATGCAACAAAGACAAGAAATAAGTTTCATGCGTTAAAGTGAAAAAGGAACTTGAAAGAGGATGTGAAAAAGGAGCTCGAGTCACTAATCTGTTCATGCCATGTTCATCATTCAATGTGTGGAAATTAAAAGGTGATCGCGATTTGCACAGGGTCTTATTTGGAAATAGCGTAAGGACCCCTGAAGAAGTTAATTTCAGGATTTAATGTCATCTACATCGCTCCAAAAACCCTCATCCATGATGTCCACACCACTCTCATGAAACTCTTTTGCTGACAGACTAGAAGTGTACACAAATCGCTTCACTGTCTTTGAATTCAAGCAAGCCCTCAAGATTCCTGATGCTCCATCAATTGTTCTCTTGGTTACTACTTCCTCAGGTTCTTTGTTTTCAAAGTCTACAGGGTTGCTAAATGAAAGCTATTTCTCTCTTGTGCTCTGTTCACATGACAAACTCTGTTCACATGACAAAATTCTGTCATGATCCTAAAAATTAATAAAATTTGAATGGCAGGATCTGGTGGTATAGAAAAGCTCAGAATTGAATCACTACGCCCCTTCTTAATTTTCACTCTAGAGAAATTCACTGAATAGCTAGGATTTAGACACTTTTTTTTTTTAACAGCTGCTGCTGGAGCTTCACATTTTGCAGGATCCACCAAGGGAGGGATGGGCAACGACTAACAAGTTTAGCAGCCGTGGTTTTGCTTAGACCCCGTTGATTTTTTTAAAGATTTCTGAAGTGGGCAGATCACAAATTTGCATGGATCAAATTGATGAAAGAAACCATGAAAATTAGCACAAAGCTCTGGTTTTGGGGCTGCTTCTTACGTTCGGATATTGATTGGTTTATATCTAAACTCTTCACCCCAAAATATGAATTCCTTGGCTCACGATGAGATGGGGAAATAATTACTCCATCAGACTTCAAACCCTAGGAGGCGGAGGGTTTTTGATCCGTAGACTATTTTTTCATGCGCATCAATTCCCCTCCGACGTGCATAACTCTTGCTTCTGGTACTGCATAAATGCTCTGTTGTTGCTTCCTTTTTTCTGCATATGAATGATCAACTAAACCTCTCCCGTCATCATCACCAGCCATAGTCCTCCTAGTACACAGTATCGGACAAGGAGCTTTATGCAGGTAACCAACCTTGCCTTCATGGAACAAGAAATTTTGTTTTCCTCTTATGCTGTACCATCTTATTTGCTTCTAGCACCATGTGGCCCATCCAAGCCTTCTCCAATTTCTTCCATTTTTTTACTTTCTTAATCAACTCAAATTAATGTCTCCCTAATTCTTTAAACAAAACACCAGGAGAAGGAGGTTATGTTTTATGGCTATCTGTATATCTTAATCTTGAACTTCAATTGTCAATAAAGCTAGGATGTGCATCTTCTCTCCTAGTGTATATGTCCTATTTAAGCCGTGCTTCAAGCTGATTGGTTGTGATAATGACTTTCTCAGATTAAAATGCAATAATAAAAAAAAACAGGCTGTTTCCAGATGTTTAATTTAAATCACCTTTTGATTTATTTATTTTTTAATTTTGTTTTTTAGAATTTGATTTTTTATATTAAATTTGATTTTTATTTTTTTATTATTATTTATTTTTTCTTGTTATTTTTTTTATAATTCAATTTTTTTTATTTATCAGATTTAGTTATTATTTTTTTATTGATATTTATTTTATTGGAAAGTATTTATGAAATTAATTTTTTTAATTTTTTAATTTTTTAATTTTTTTTATTTATCAAATTTTTCTCTCAATTTATTATTTTTTTATTTAAAATAATTTTATAAAATGAATTTTTTTTGCAATCTCATCTTTCTTCAACCTTTTCATTTATTAACTTTGATCTTTATTTAAAAAAAAAAAAAACTTGAAATAAATATTTAAATATTAATAATTTATTTTCTATCTTATTTTACATGATATAATTAAATATTAAAAAATATTTTTCAATTCAGTTTTATGACACTTCTAAGACTAAAAAAAATTATTTACTTTTCTAGAATTAATTTTTTATAAAAACCATAAAAAAAACTAATTGCATTTTTTTTAACTATAGCCTCTGTGTTTAATATTTTTATCGGTTAGTGTCACTATAAAAATTGACACATATCACATGCTCGCAACTTAGATTTTTAGTATTATTCCATCCCAGCTAAAACATGCTGGACATTAATTCTTCGTTTCCTGTTCATTAGGCTCATTTTAGTATTTCTAATGATTGCCTTTTTTTTCCCTCCATTTTGGTCCTCAGCATTTTTTTTTCTTCAATTGCATCATTTTATACATTGTTTTTGATGTTCCGGGGTTTGATTGTCTCTTATCTTCATGTGTTTTGTAGATCTAGAGATTTTTTGTCAAATTTTAAAACTTGAGTGGGGTCTCATTTAATGAGCTATGGTTTGAGATTGCTGTGGAAAGACAAAATTCAAAGAAATAGAACCAAATTGTAAAGTAATGGAAATATGCATGATCAATCTTAAAATTTTTGCAAAAAAACTTGAGCGGGGTTTTTCTTAATTTCTTTGACTGACCAATGGCAATTCAAGAATTTAAGCCTGTCAGGACTCAGCTTTAGTTAAAATTAAAGCAAAATAGTCATTATAAGAGGGAAAGTTTAATAGGTATATTTGGAAGTGTAATTTTAATTAGTTTTTTATTTATAAATGTATTAAAATAATATATATTTTTTTTAATTTTAAAAAATTATTTTTAGAATTAGCGCATTAAAATTTTTTAAAAACACTAAAAAAATTAATTTGAAATAAAAAATAAAAAAAATAAATTTTTTTAAAATAATTTTAAAACGCCAAAAAAAAAAAAACAGTGCAATAAATATTATTGATAAACGTGAATAATCCATTCGATGCTTACAACTGAGCTGCTCTTTCGAATCTCAGTTTTAATTTGACTCTCGACCACACCCACTAGCAACAAGTCACAAACAAACAAGGCAAACACCTTACTTTCTTTTCTTTTTCTCAATTTTACCAGCCTCGCCTTCTCCCCTATGCTAAAAAAAAAATCTCATAATTTTTAAGTTCCAAGGCATTAAAAACAAGAATTCACAAATGATGGTATGCCGACCAGTGATCAGCCACAATCAGCACTTTGGAAGATCTGACGGTGGTGGTGGTATTTTTTGATTCGGTTGGGGCCCATCCAAGACTACCCATGCCATTCGTAGCCCCCAGCTAGTGTGCACATCAAGATGGCAGTGCATGAACCACACCCCTGATCACAAGTTTACACAAAATCAATATTGTCGTCGATCAAGAATTTTAAAGATTCAAGTTAAGTAATTCTCAAAAAAATAAAATAAAATACAAGAATTATGCTACATTAATTAGCATAACGCACCTGGATTGTCCGCTAGGAAGCGAATAGCGATCCAGCCACCAGCCGGAACTCCCGCCGTGTTCCTTTCCATGGGGTCGACCAGATTAAAATTGGAAGGATCTTTGTTGGGATCGTAGTTGCCAAAACCTTGTCCAACCACAAAGAAATTAAAGCCATGCAGATGGAGTGGGTGACTTTCGGCACCGAGGATGCTTGTGCCCTGCATTACCAGCTCCACGCTCGTGTTGAATGTTAACACCACTGCTTTTGTGCCATTGCTGACCATAGTATTATTTGGTGGAGTCCCCGTATAATTGAATGGTGTTGTTGGGTTCTGAGGAAAATCGGAGGTGAAGACACCATTTGACTGTCCGAAGAAGTAGGATTGCAGAAGAGCTACAGAGGGTAATACAAATGAAACATTGTTAACCGAAGCAGCAAATTTCGTATTATTACTTGGTCCCTGACAGGTTGTATTTTTAGGGCACGGGTTAGTCCCAAGTCCCACAGTGAAGAAGAATTTCCTGTCCACTGTTTGTGGCACATTAGCTGGAAATTTAGCGTTGGCTAAGCTACGGAATTTCTTGGTGAAATTCGCAACAAAGCCAGTAGCATTGAATGGTGGCAGAGTTGGCTTGAGTGTAGGAAGCTTTTTCAAGTGATTGTTACTAGATGGATGCTTATAAACCAGGACACCAGCAGTGGTAGAGTTGTCAAAGGTCCCCACGCCTGAGAAATAAGGACCGGCAAACATGTAAAAGGTTGCATTAGGGAGATGTGGCTTGGTTTTGAGTAGAACATTTGTAGTTTGGCCTGGACTGATGAGGAGCGTGTCAGCCTCAAAAGGCTTGACATAAACAGCATCAGCTTCAACGACGGTGAGAGTGTGGTTCGCAATGCTGAAAAAGAGCTCGTCGTTGAGTGCAGCGTTGATTAGTCGGAGAAGGTAGGTTTTTCCCGGCTTTACCTTCAGTTTGTATGTATCTGCGCGAAGGCCACGTTGATAATTATTTTAGATATCTCAAAATTCAATTTCTTTGAAAATTCAGTTTTTATTTTGTTTTTAATAAAATCCCGATCACACCTTAAAAAAGAAAATGACATCCGTATTATGATTTACGTAGATTATGAATGCCGTTTCTAGCATGGTTGAATGCTACACTCCATCCAACAGATATCTTAATTTGCCCATTGACGATAGTATTGCAACTAATCCAGATTAAAGATAATAATTCTAATTATTAACTATATTCATTAATGTTAATTATGTTCTGTTTATTAGATTAAAAAAAAAGAAAACTATATGGTGCATGCGTAACATGCCCTTAATTCTGACCTTTCTCTTGCAACTTTACACTATTGCATGTTGTAGGTGGTAATATCAACCGCATTTCTCCCTTGCAAAATCTTAAAAAAAACCGGAAATGGCCGGCGCAGTCACTACTTATCATCATCAAGTGATATTTTACCTTTAGCAGAACAATTGTATAAAGGCCCTGGAAGGCCATTGATGGTGTACGCATCTGAAACATTTGGACCTGCCCCGGTCTGAAGAGCCTGGGCAATTACAGCTTCTGGGTCTACATTAAACCATTCTCCTGTAATCCCAAATTCATTAGAGATCTATTCTCTGTTGCATAGCTTAAAATTCAGGGAGAGAAAAAGAATAATACATTGATATGCTAATTAATTAATTAGTTACCAAAAAGAACGGGGATTTCCTTGTAGGGTTTCTTAAATGGGTAGGACTCGTTGAGCTTTGGTAGAATAATAATGGGTCCATAGAGTGATGATCTTAGCCATGAAATGTGAGCATGCCACAAGAGTGTTCCTCTCTGCCCAGTGATGGTGAAATTGTACGTATATGCCTGGCCAGTTTGTATGGGACATTGTGTTACGTAAGCTGGACCATCTGCCCATCCGCTTGTTAGCTGCCTTACTCCATGCCTGTTCCCTCATTCACAATAATCATATTAAAGATAATGCCTCGGCCGTAATTTCCAATACCTCGAAGCCACATAGATATATATAATGCAATAACTTATAAATTGATTGAACTGTATGGTAGACTATACATATTCATACCAGTGAATGGTAATATTTTCAGCAACATGATTGACCACCTTAACTAGAACTTGATCACCTTCCCTTGCTACCAGGCGAGGACCTGGGAACTTTCCATTTACTGTCACCAGGCTCCTTGTGTGGCATAATCTCGTAAAATTCTTGTGTGTGATCTTTTATTAATCATATCAGGAAAAATAAATGAAACAAATTAGAATAGGGGGAGAGAATTGGCCAAAAAAACTTTGAAACCGAAGTGTTAAAGATTTATGTACATTGAACGTGTACTGCCTTGTTATGGCCCCTGCAAAGTCCGGCACTAAAGAGAAAATGAAAAAACACAAGAGCTGCAGAGCTGCCATTGAAGGCAATACTGTAGGACGCGGAGAGTTGCCCATTTCGGACCTTTCTCTGCTTTCTCTTGAAATATGTCTCTCACACACTGTTTGGTACGGAAGAAATTGGAGGAGGAGGAAGCTAGCCAACGGGTGAAGAATGTATGGAGATACCAATTGACACGTATTATATAGATATAGAGAAAGAGATTAGGTGATGCGAGGGAAGGAAGATTAATTAAGGAGCTTCATTGATCACTTCAGGTGATAGTTGAGGTGGTCACACTTGTCTCCTATGCTTTGCTTTTCTTGGTTGAGCTGAATTTTAGAGTGTTCATAAAGTAAGATTTTTCATTAACTATCTATTTAAATCCTGATTACCAGAATAACCTTTCCTTATTGCATCGTTCTAATCACATGAAGTAGACTACTGCAACAACAAAATAAACCATTAATAAATTTAACAGAAAGAATTAACCTTATGCTCTCTCTCAACAAGGTTCATGCCAATCCATAGATCGATGAGCAGAGTCGATATAAATCACATATATTTGTGCGTTTTATTTATTATCCAATGCCTCCCAGAGAATATATGAGTGTATAGTTTTATTGTTCGAAAGATGATTTTATTAAAAAAAAAATTGTAACAAATAAAAAAATTATTTAGAAATACCCGCCAGACCAACTTTCTTGATGTGAGGTAATAACTGTTGTGATTTTGTTAAAGAGAAACACTGCAAACTTGATGAAGCCAACATGAGTATGTATTGCAGTACGTTACTCTCTCTCTATCACACACGCACGCACGCACACACACACAAAGCTTACCTTAATTTGAATATCTTTGTTCTTGTCAGAGTATGAGTGCATAGTTTTGAGAATTTTACATTTTCCTTGTAATTTTTTATCGTAACTTCCACTTAAATTCAAGTATGAAAACGACGAGAGTAGAAAGCCAACTCCTAACTTGAAACCAACACCCCTTGTTCAAATGTTTAATTAAAAGATTGTATTTATTGCATTTCGAAGTTGCATAAAGGAACTCGTTAAAACTCTCAACTCAATAAAGAATCCAAAAACATGGATAATGTCTTGTAAAAATCTTATAAATTGCATGATTATTGATGCGATCCTTAATTATTAGGCCTTTAGCTTGTTTTAGGTTAAATTCCGCGATCAAATCTCAATCTATAAATGGCTGCTTTTCCCCCAAGCATGGAAATTATATGATAAGTACTTTTCACTTATAATTAATGATATATTACAAAGGTGATTAATTGGATAGAAACAACTTCGTACAGCAATGTTCCTAGAGTAAACATGTGAGTTTTCTTAGTCACTTTACCTTTTCAATTAATTTACCATACACTGCCTTCCATTGACTTCCTTCCATTCACCATAATTCAAGCGTTTATGGTGAGACTGTAGCTTTCTAGAGCAGCTGGTTAGTTGAAACCCTTGCAGGTACGAGCTAGCCACTTAGTCACTTCTCTTCACTTGATATTCTTGGGCCTTTCTCTACCTGTTCCCTCTTCTTTTTTTCTGTTTCTTTTTCCCGGAGAGAATACTCTACCTATCCTGTCTTTGAAACTAAGGAATATTATATTCATCATATATAATGACACGATGATTTTCATGTACGCAATTAATGATATATATATATATATATATATATATATATATAATATATATATATATATATATATATAGAATTAGGTTCACGTCCAGCATTTCCTAGTCAATATTATATAACTCAATTATCAGCATCATTATCTTGGGTCACCTGTGAACCCTCGTGTTTGATCAATGAGTTCAAGATCTAGCTAAAAGCAGAAGACCACAACCAAAACCATCGATCCGTACTTGGAATGTTTTGTAGGTGAAGTTGCTTTCTGGCAACTCTCTGGAGGAGAAGGATGTGTGAACTGAATGGAAAATGATGTCTGCCCTAGCTAGCTAGCTCGCTCTAATTAGGATTGGGTTTTGAATGGCTGAATTGTTTAAGGGTTTAAGATGTCATTTCATTACTCTTCGCGACAAAAGCAATCATACAAATTCAGATGACCCAAACCTGAGTTTGGGGGATGCATGTCATTCAGTGGTCTATAAACACATCCTATGTCATCATGCTGTGGGTCTACATTATTTTTTTAATCAAATATTTAAATCATTTAATGATTTTTTAAAAAATAATAATTAATAGCTTGGATTATATTCCCAACTAACTAAATAAGTTGAATTTATTTGAATCATGTGAAGAAAAGAAAAAGAAAAAGAAAAAGAGACACAATGATATCATATGGGAAAACATATATATATATATATATATATATATATATATATATATATATATATATAAGGATCAAAATTGAAGGAAAAAATAAATAATGTATTATCAACCTGGATTGAAGGGTAAAATTAAAAATAATAAAAATTTTTATAAAAAAATTAAGGGAAAAAAGTAGACATTATAAGAATAAAAATCAAATTGTAAACATCAATACATGATGACAAACTTGAACATGTAGAATCTTCAAACTAATTTTTTTTTTAGATAAAAAAGCATAAATATAAATCAAACGCATTCAATCAAATAAATCATGAATAATTGTGTAAATAAAAAAAAATTAACAATGAAAAAAAAGATAATTGAAAATATTATGATGCCAATATAAATCAAGATATTTAATATATCAACACGAATCATTTATCAGGTTGTGTTTAGTGGATTTATTTATAAAAATAAATTTACAATAGAAATCGATATATATAAAATTTATTGAATAAAATAAAAGAAAAAAAATTATTTAAGGTTACACATATTAAAAATATTGTAAAAAATAAATATTTTTATATATATATAAAAACAATTAAAAATGTACACACAGGGCATGTTATAGCTAGGCCTCACCATCTTAAAAAACGTGATGCCAGTGATGCCACAATATCATATGTAACTCGATAACTTTAAGCTAGTGAAAAACTATAATATCTGATACCATAATACCATTGTACTTTATTCTATTAATTAATAATTGGTGGTTTTGTGAGTTTTTATGGACTTAAACACAATTAAAAAAAAATTAAGAAATACATAATCCAAGAAATATTTAAGAAAGTAGTATAATTGAGAAAGTCGTAGATAATACCTCTAACTCATATGTGTCACATTTGATTCTTTTTAAAATGATATGCAAAAAGTTATATTAAGGAGTTACAAGAAAGTAGAGGGGGGGAATTGAAGACACATCAAAGCTTCAATGATGATACTATAAATACTATTAAATTTTTTTTGATGAAATGATTCTAACAATTTTTAAAAAGGTCATTAACAGAGATCAAAGTGGATCATATGAGTTGTACAAAAGTTGTGGCGTTCACTTGTTTTTGGCTAGCTCATATAACCTACTATGTTCATCGTTGGTACCTTCTATGATATTGTTAGATTTTAGATTTATCTCGTTAAAATCTTTTTGATAATACCAATAGTGTTGGTATTGAAATTTTGGTATGCTTCCAGGATCTTTTCTTTCTCTCTCTCTCTCTCTCTCTCTTTCTTTTAATTTGTGAAGAGAGAGGAGAGAGGAAAAAAAAAAAAAAAGATCCTAATGATACACTGAAACTTCAATGATAACATCATCAGTACCATTAGAAAAATCTCGATAAATTGAATCCAATGCATCAGGCAAGATCACCAACGATAACTAGAGTAAGCTTAAGTGAGCATTGACACTTTTTGACAGCTTGTGTGACCCATACCAATTCTTATTAGAAATCTTTTTCAGTATCATTGGATTTTTTTATTGAGGATTTTATGATGGTGCAGGTGATGTCATCATTAGAATTTTAGTGAGTATTTAAAGTTTTTCTTTTCTCTTTCCTCAATTTAATATTTTATTGGTCATTTTATAATTTAAAAGAATCACATATGATGCATAGACTCGTGAGTTGTAGATATTATTTGTAACTCTATCAATTATTTTATTTTTCTAAATGTTTTTTGTGTTATTTATTCATTTCTTTTTTAATTATGCTAAAGTAAAAAAAAAAAAATTCATAGTTTTCTGGTTAGATAGAAAAATAGGTAGCAACAAAAAAAAAAAGAGTTAATCCTTGTAGGAGTAATAATAATAATATTAACTATATAGAAGTAAAACGCGTCTCTCATATTTGGTAATTGTCACTAGCATCTCAGAGATTGAATTGTTTTTTAAACCACACAGCTGCATAAGATTTACATGCTGTGTCTCCACTATCGAAGTACCTTTGAGCTTAATCATCTTTCAGGTTGCTTGATTTTGAGTCACTAACATTTTTTTATTTGTTAATGATAACATCAGCGTCAGGATAACATTATATTTTTCTTCGGTTAAAGATTAAGACAATTTCTTTTTTCTTTCTTACAATTCACCACCATAGAAAGTTCCTTCCTTTCTAGCCAAGAAATTACTAAAACCAATCCTCTCACACTGTTCTTGGTGGAGTAATGCGAAATATCACCAAACGTCACTACTTCTGCACATATATTTATTACTGGCACAAGGTCATGTCATGTTTAGTGAACCTTCGCTCTTCATTTCCATAGCCTCCTCCGTTCCAAAACATCATAATGTTTTATAAATTATCTCTTTGAATGTTATCAAATAGTTTAAATTGTTGGGTTAAAATAATTTTTTGGTATAATATAAATTTTTTGATAAATAAGTAGTTACGAGTTCAAATTTTATTATTTTTTATTTATTTAATAAAAATTAAACATAATATAGCGTGAGTCTGTTTAAGTTTTAAACTTAAAGAATTTTTATTCGATGAAATGTGTTAAAGAATAATATAAACTATATTTTAAAATCTCATCTAAAAAATTAAGCTAGATTATTTGTGTTATAATTCATTTAAAAATCCTGAAATTAATTTTAAGCACCCCTGCTTACAAAAAGCAAAGAAAAAAGTTATTTGTGCTTTAAAGATTAAACAATCGATAAACAAACAAACAAAACATATTACACCAGCATATATATATATATATATATATATATATATATATATATATATAAACCCTTAATTACTCCTACAATTATATTGTTATATTTGAAAGAAAAGGGAAAAAGTAACGAATTGAACAATTAATCACCAATGACACTCTCAAAAGTAAGATCTAATAAATTATATAAGAAACCTGGCTAGCATTAACATAATACATTAACATTATATGACATGTGCTGTAAAGGACTTGGAGGCGAATTATATGTAAAGATGGTAAAAATAAAAAAAATAAAAATAAAAAGCTACATATCTAAAATGTAACTAGTTTTTAGATGTTCTAAATAAAAAGTTATTAAGTTATAAGAAAAATAACAATTACCTTATACATTCTATCTATTGTAAGGGTCATCGATCCAAGCTACAAGTAAAAAAAAAAAGTATAATTGCCACCTAGTTTTATAATAATTAAGGATTCTAATTAAATTTTAAAGATTTGGATAAAAGGTTAGTTATGTAATAAAAAATAATAATAATCACTTTATATATCCTATATAAGATAATAAAATAAGTTACATTGTTATTTATTTGGGATAATTGATTTTTTTTAAAAAAAAAAAAATTAAACTTCCCTCTTCACTTTATATATATCCCTTAATTAAAAAAAAAAACTATCCCCATTTTTATTTTTCACTCTTTCTCCACTCTCTTTTGGATTGCTTTTTCTCCTTCCAATCTTTTCTCTCTCTCTTTGAAGTCATTACCCTCCCATATCATCATTCTCTAATTAGAATGTATTTGACATTGCTACTAAAATGTTATTTGTTAAAATTTTATTTATTTTTATTTAGAATTAATTTTTTTATATTTTTTTTTATTATTTTAATGTATTAAGATAAAAAATTAATTTTAATAAATAAAAAATATATTATTTTTTTATGTATTTTTAAATAAAAAATATTTCAAAAAACAACTCCTAAAATATTAAGCATGCCCTAAAAAGGTGTGCCTGTTGATTTCTCTTATTCCTCTTCTCTACTCTTTGTAATTTCTTGATTGATTATGTAGTTAAAATTCTTTTCTCATTTTCTCATCTTCCTCTTTTATTTAAAAATTAATTGATGGTTATAATAATTGATTTCTTCCATAATAATGTGTTTATCTAATACTTGGTGATTCGACATTATTAGGATAGATTTTAAGAGCAAGTTTGATTATTGTTTTTTTGTTTAATTGATATTATGATCTAGGGTTTTATATATGTTATATGAATATATTTCGTTAACGCTTTTTTAAATATTATTTGTGTGCATTGAATTGCAAAAATATGTATTATATAGTTTTTGGTAATACATAGATTTATAAGTTACAGTGTAGAATACTAAGTTTAAGATGGTATTAATTACAATATTATTTAAATTGAAAAACAAATCACCATTAATCTTCTTGTAATCATCAGGAGAATTAGTTTAATAACTTAGTTCTCAAATTTTAAAGTATTTATAATTGCAAATTGAATATAGAGCATGGTGTTTAATTATTATTCTCTTATAGTTAGATATTTATTTTTACATTTCACGTATGATTATTTGTTATACTGATACTCTCTTTTAGGCTCTATTATTTATTTTTTAATTTAGCTTCCTACAAACATAATATAAACCTGTTGGAAAATCAAACATATCCCCAAATTTTTATAGCTTGAATTTAGAAAATTGCTATTTCTCTGTATTCATGATTTCATATATCATAACTTAGCCTAGTTCATTGGTAGGTGCTAGTTTCGTTACCCATGTTTCCCTACAATTATGAATTTCAAGGTGTTCATTAACATTCCTGTGAGCTCATTTTTATAAAAATTAGATTTAATCTATAAATAGATTACCTAGCTGTAACCAGATTAATATAAACAAATCTAGAAGAAGAAAATTTTAAGGGATTTTGTTTTCTTGGACAAAAAAAAAAAAACCGGTCTTGTCATGAAATACTTTTTAATAATATCATTAATTAAAACTGATCTAGGAAATAAATCATTAAATCTCCAGCCATGATTGTTTGCATAATTGGAGCATCAAATTAACTATGTAAAAGTTGTCACGACTTAACCAAATTAATTTAATAGAGTCAGAAATAATCTGGATGACTTATAGAAACATGTATTGACTTAAACAAAATCAGAATGATACATTTTATTGTTTTAATTTCAAGACAAAGACATCACGAAGCACTCCTAGTCAATCCAAGTTTAACGCAACAATTACAATATATGGTCACGGCACAATCACAATGCACAAACTGGTCAATCAACTTTCTTTCTTGTTTCCTTGCATTTATTCGCTTTCGAGCATAAATTAAATTTTTTTTAGATAATTAAGAATTGAATTAAAAGAAAAGTGCTCCTCATGTGAGATGACAATTCTGGGTTCTTATACAGTAGGAATCAAAGTTAAAAACAAGTAGAGCATATGAAACAATCACCAGCGTGTAGGAGTACTCGCCGCATTATAACGGCACGTGTAGTGTCCTCCAACCTCTACAAGCAGTTTTTTATTTTTGGGTAACCCGAGTGTGAACATCCTGCAAGTCCAATAAACATGTAAGGCACTGCGGGGATGATAGATATTTATAAATGGAGCTTGAACCTTGATATTAAAAAAAGGAAAAAATCCCTTCAACCACTAAGCCATAACTCCATATGTTAAAAGCAGTTTTCTTGGGGCATATGGACGTGTCTTGATGGCATCTTCCAACCTCCCAGGCAATGTGTGGCAAATGTTTATCCACGTGGTGGCGTTGGCGACAGGTTTTCCTTTTATTCCTTTTCTTCTTCTGTTTTCTCTTTCTCCTCCCCTTAAATTCTATAGTTTTTGTTTTTTTTTTGTTTTCTTCCTTTAAGTGATTGATTTTTTTTATTTGCCAATTATAATCCATTGAGCTTCGATCTCTCCAAAAACAAACAAATCTTTTTTATACCCTCGAAAATCTTACACTGTGTGAATCCATAGTACTAATATGTCTATGTTTATGGAACTTGAAATAATAAATTGCGTAGCATAATTAATTTTAAAAACCTACTAGAGAGTAAATCACAAGTACTTACAACATATACTAAAACATCAAACAAAGGTTATTTTCTAAGCTTCATTCTCGAATCTTTTTTTTTTTTTTAATTACAGCTTTTTATACCTAAATTAATTACTAGTTTATTAAAGTTTGTTAAGGAAAAAAAATAACAATGGAGGGTTAAAGTCTAAAACAAGGAGAATTTTCATTGTCAATGTCAAATTTGCTAGAAAACGTTAACAGTCCACTTACTTTTGATTTTTTTACTTTATAGTTTATTTATTTTTTTATAATTTTAATTTTGATCTAATTTTTTTTTAACATTTTAATTTTCGAGTTTGAGAGGAGAAAGAGAAAGTCACTTGATAATAATAAACAAAAAAAAAATTGGTGAATTACTACTTTTCAACAATGCAACTTATCTTTCTTAGTGTCAATATGCTACATTTCATAAACTTGCTTGAAAAGGTAGATTAGGTTTCATTTATATTTGCTTGAAAAAGTTATTAAACTCGGTAGAGTCTATGATAGGGATCGTGGGTTTACTTAGTTAACTTGAGTTAATTCAATTTTTTTAAAAAATATATCATCTTGAGATTATTTTTAAAAGCTAAATCATGTTTTTACTAGTCATTCAAGTTATTTTAAGACAAGTCAGGTTGTTTTTTTAAAATATATCATCTTGAGATTATTTTTAAAAACTAAATCATGTTTTTACTAATCATTTAAGTTATTTTTAGACAAGTTAGGTTGATTGTGTCGCATCAAAACAATTCTTAAATGATTTGATTTGAAACTCGAGTTAGACAAGAAGTTAGGTTAAGAGATTTTAAAAATAATTCGCTCATTGAATTTAATGATATTGTTAAAAAAAAAAAAAAAAAAGTTCCTCTAATATTACTATTTTACTTTTAAATTGTTTTTCATACAACCCCCATCATATTGTGCGCTGCTTATCTGAATAACCTCTATTTGTGAAAATTGGCCCAAAACTTATTTCTAAGACAAAAAAAAAAAAAAAAAAAAGTTATTCCCGTATAGTTATTTGTATAAGTACTTTATAGAATGGGAGCAGTCCACCGGGGAGTATTTGATAATTTCTAGTTGAGAAGCAACGGAAAGAGGTGAAGGCCTGAAACCCAACAATGAGAAGTTAATTGGGTTAAGTCTAGACAAGACTGTTTCCTAAAGTTAATGAAGTGGGCTGTTTGCCTGAAGCCCAATATGAGAAATAAAAGATAGGCCCATTGCAGTGTCCATTTTCTGAATTTATTGTTGGACCAACAAAATATTCATTGTTTCAAAATATGGTTCCGCCCAACAAACCAACAGACCCAAGTATTTATTATACAGGCCCTGCAAAGAGTCCCACAAGGCATATTTAGTGTTCTTTTAATACACCCATATTTAGGGTTTTTATTACACCTTTTTGATTTCAACTTGACCGTGTTTTGCTGCGAGTTTGTATATATTTTTCTATTAAAAATTTATCAAGAACATAGTGTATTAATAAATAAATAATAAGTCATGAATGGTAAATAAAGATGAAAAAAGATTCAAAAAAAATATAAATCAAGATATTTGACCTTGCAATACAAGCATTTAACTCTATTGTATTTAATGATTTTATTTACCGAAATAAAATTTTTATTTAATCAAACGATAATAGAAATATACACACATGAAATTAATTGAATAGAATAAAAAGACAAAAAATATCATGTAAGGTTATACATTTTACAAATATTATTAATATATATATATATATATATATATATATATTTATATTTTTTTTAAATAAAGTTCATTTATATAAAACATAAAAAATACTTATAGATAAATTAGAATAATCTCTTCAAAAATTAAAAGCATACAAAATAACTAAAAAAGCTAACAACCATTTATAAGAGGCTAAAAAAAAAGAGAAGGGGAATTAATTTAAAAATAAATTAAAAAAATATTTTGAAAAAAAATACATTTTTAAAAAAACATCAATTAAAAAAAATAAAAAAAATAAAAAGATCAGACATTATTGAACCTAACAAGCTACGACCCTTTTTTTTTTTTTTAATTGCAAACAGGAAGGATGACATGCGGTCCACCCCATATTATTATTATTATTTTAAAAATTAATTAGATAATATTTTATTTGATTTTGTTTAGATTCTAGCTGCTATGGTGATTGAAAAATCAGGATTGAAACTTTTTTTTTATCTAAAAATTTATTTTTAACCCAAAACAACTAGAAAACACCATAAATGCATTGATAAACTTATTGATGACCAAAAAAATATCTTAAAACTCAAAATCAATCCAAAATAAAAAAAATCTTCTTAAGTTTATATTTATTTTTTTAGGTAATTTTTAGATAAAAAGATACACAAGTTAAACTTTCCACGTCAAATAAAATCATATAACCATACGAGAATAATATTTCTTCAGTGCCCTTTAGTATTTGACTTAATTATTATTAGATAGCTTTTAATTATTATTTCAATATAAAAAAAATTGTGAAAATAAATACAGAAATATGTTTGTTTCGTAACAAAACGTTATACTCGACTCTCGTGTTATTGTTAGGCAACTCTCCTAGGTGTTGTTAGGTACACCGTCTGTGACTTGGATCGAACTACTCCATTCATCTCCACACGTGAAAATCAGAGACTAGTAGGACCCAACGTAGTCATACGTGTCAGCCAATCACAGACCAGCTGGTCCCACCTGATAAAGGGTTGACTTTTGGAGAAAACATCGAGGCAAATTATGTCAGCAAACCCCGCGCCCAGACCGCACCTCCCTTTTGAAACCAAGCAAACCTAAGCCCATTCTGACAGTCAACCACAGATTGTCGTTATGTGTGGCGTTTTTAGGAATCTTAAAAGTCAAAGCCAGATGCAGACGTAACTTCCCTGACTTTGAAGCAACCGCACAAAAGGATAAATCTCTACCATATATACTTCAGTATTGCCCGCCATGGTGGTTGTATTTGTATCATTGAGATTATCGAGTAGGTATTTGCTCAATTATGAGAACAACATTTTGGGTCTCTTTCTGCTAATGCTTATCAACTATGCGTCTATGCATCATTGACTCAATTTGATAACATATTTCCCCCTTTTTTTTCTTTCTAAATTCAGTTAAATGTAATATGAAATGCATTTATGCATTTATATATATAACATTTAGATTATACCAAGGGATATTAGTCTTTTAATAAGAAAACTCTTAAATAATACTTCGCTTTACCCAAATATAAGACACACTAAAAACAAAAAACTTCTGCTTATTGAATTAAAAATTAAATACATTGTCCTCATACTAAGAGACATCATACAGTTTTTAACCTGAAAGAATTGACGGTACAACATCCTTTTTAACTTTACCTACAAAAAACTTCCAGTGGCAATCAAAACAAGATGTTTTACTACTATTTCTTAAGGTGAAGGCTTTTTTATTTTTCATATAGTATGGCCAGACTAATTTTTCATGTGTGATCCAACCAAAAACCATTTTATATGTAGAAAAATCATTAATAATCTACATAAAAACTCTTTTCATTTAAAAATTTTGTTTTCTTGAGACATTATACATCAAAGTCCTAGATAATTACAACTAATTCAACTCATCAATCAACAGTCGAAAAAAAAAAAAAAATTCCTACCTATACTATAATGACCAAGTATGACAATAAATAATAATATAAACCCCAACCTCATACATATTCCTGATGACAAGTTATAAACCATGAGTATCATTGGCCAATAAGAATAGGGTGTAGCAAATAACCAAAATAGATTGAACCCATCTATACATAACCCAAGATGTATGTTTCGTGGTTCTATTGAAAATTGAGAATGTACTATATTAAACAACTCTCAAGCTTTATCATTGAAAGGGTGCACTATGACTCCATCCACAATGTCATATGAGTAATGCAATGTCATATGCTCAGCAGTCTTTGGAAACATGAATAACCTTTACAACCTATAAATAATCAGGAAGTATCTTAATTTTAAATATGTGAAGTGTCCTTTCCCTACCAATGTTTGATTTATACCAATCATATATGCCCATAGATTTTACACTCGATAACATTTGTATTTTCACATTAGTACAACATGCAAAAGTTTGGATATATATCAATTTTTTAGTATCTCAAGCCAAGAACATCATAGAAGTTCTCTTTCAGCTTATTCTCTTTAGATAAAATGATTTTTGTTCATTCAATGATTTTGTCATAACTAGCCTCATATGAGCCTATGATATAATTTAATGGTGAACACCTGTGCAAGAGATGATAATTTATTATGATTTGTGCGTCCATCTTATAATAGTTCGTCAAGATCTTTCAAAAGTTCAAATAACATAGTTGTTTCTGCATTTAGTTCTTCATCTACAATTGAACATTTACCTGCACAACCCTGATTCATTTCTATAAGGATTATTATTATCATCTACAACTCCATGCACTTTGCTAAAACTAGAAGTTGAGCCAACTATCTCTTTTACCATGGTTTCATAAGGAACATATGGTTCCCCATGTGCAAATTAACACATATTTTTTTTATAAATATTTTTTTTGTAGAAAATACATTGTAACAACACCTGGATTGATAAATTTTTTTTTTACACATCTTTCATGAATATTTAATACTGACTTTACTAATATTCTTCATATTAGATAGTTCATATTTAATAAAATCCTCAAATTCATTACAATAATCCATCCTACACAGCTTTTCAGGTGAAACTCGATATATCCAAGAATGATCATCCATTACTTATATGAAACCTATATAGAATATTGATGAAAACATGTATTAATTAATTACGTGAACTAAAAAATTATCAGTACCCAACTAACTAGCTATTATTAGTTCAAGCTTATTCAAACTATTTTAATACCTTTTAATCATTATCAATTTTCACCAAAAATTTAAATTTCTATAAAATTAGTGAAATTTTCAAATTAACAATAGAATTGATAAAACGTGAAACATACCTATTAAAAAACTCATTATTTTTTTTTATTACAACTCACTTAAGTTACAAAATCAAACCCAATTTCATTAAATGACAAACAAATATATTTTTTCAAAATCTTAAACAAACCTTAAAATGTACAAATAATACATTCGTAGAACATATTTCTCTAGAAAAAAATCTATAAAAACAAATAAACACACAAACAAACAACATATACTACACAAAAATACCAAAAAGTTAACATAAAAAAGGGTTGAAACAAAAAAATAAATAGGCTTGCTTACTTAATATGGTGAATCTTCAGAAGAAATTGAACCAAGATAGGGATACTGTCAAATTGAGTGTTGGGATGACCGAATTTGTGATGATGGGAACTAGATTTGTGACAAAATAGGAGTGGGGTGGGGAAGGGTGTTGTTTTTTGCAAAAAGAAAATGGAAAAAGAAAAATAAATGGGAGAGGTGTAGAATGGGTTATACATTTAATATTATCAACGGGTTCACTGATAAAAATTAGTAACGGTAAATTATCATCTGTAAGTCCGTCATAAATATTGAAATGTCAGATTTGTCAAAGAAATTGACGAGGGAAAAACTATCTATTTTTTTCATTGAATTCTATTTATAGTTTCCTCAGTAATTACGGATGGTTATCAATAGAAACAATAATGCTATTTTACATTGGTAAATATCATTATAATTTATTGATAATTTTTTTTTTATAGGTGTTTCTGTTGATATTTTTCAAATCTATGACAGTGAAGGAATTGATTTGGGAATATCATTTTTGTCAGGCCACTTTTAATTCTGAAAGTAATAAAATACAAACATATTTGACTCTCGAAACCTTATTTGTAACCTTTTATCTTCACTTTTTAGAGGTTGTAGCAACAACTACTTTAAACTATTTGTTTACCCTACCACTATCAAATTACGCCTCACTGCAATAACGCACGCACATGCCGAAAAATCACCGTTATTTGTCAAAAAATTGCGTCTTCAAATATAAAAACATTTCTGCCATAAACGCACGCTTCCCTACTCATAATTAACCATAACATTTAAATGACAAAATTGAGTGAAGAAGTGATGTCACTAGCTATATCACCACCCCCAGAAGCTCAACAAAATCATGGAGATAACTTGCAAATTTTGTCCTAAATTGAGAGACTTTGCAACCCTAGACTTTGAAGCTGTGTCATATGTAAATGTTTTCTGATCGATTAAAAAGCTGTCATCCTCGAATCTTCTTGTTAAATTTGGTTTGATTTCTATTTGGACAATAAGAGTGTATATGTCCATGACAAACATCGGATAGTTTGTCTTGGCAAAGTTTGGTTCTCTATCAGGATTGGTACTCACAGAAGTTCGTTTCTCTACTGAAACACAGGCTAGCTAGTTTCAATAGTTGGATCTTTTTAGGGCTTCCAGAAAATTGATATAATTCCAACTTATTTTCTATTTTTCCTAATTTACTAAACATTTATTGTTTAGAAAGTAAAAAAAAAAACTTTCCACTTCCAAAAAATCTTCAAATTATATTGTTAAATGGACTGAATTTACATTAGCATCTTTAAAACATTTCATTAGACAACATCAAAATAGGAATAGTCAGTACTAACGATCAAATCAAACAAAGAGATAATAATTATCTAAAACATGATAGTTTAAGGATAGAATTTATCAATGATAATAGAAGCCTCAATCTTAGTAGTTCATAGGAAGAAAAAAAAAACATTAAACTGCATGTGGTGTGTTTTTTTCCTTACAAACATATATAGCAATTTCAGGTGAACCATTTCTCCACTATCAAAAGATAATTTGGGCGCATGCATGAATTGGCAATAATTAACTTGATCTACTAATGTTATCCAACCAATAATGTATGCTCAACTGCCATTAAGGAATTTATGAGAGAATGATAGCAACACTTAATCAGAATAATTAATAACTTAGATAATTGAATTTAATTTGTTTATGGGAGATGTATACTTTTTATTGATTCTTTAGTGGTTGACTCTTGCTTTGGTTGAACTGGGGTCATGGGTCAGGTAGCTTAGGCCCCCCTCAAGTCACCTATGTCATCAAAACTCCATAACAAGACAACGAAGACACTAAATGAAATTTCAGAGAAAACAAGTGTGCTAGCGATAAGTTGGAAAAAGAAAATTGTGAAGCTGTCTTATATAGAAGCTTGATCAATCGGCAACATATAATGGAAGGACACTACTCTTCAATCAACCACCTTTCCACAACAATTTTTACTTTCTCAAAAGCATCGTAAATTTTTTTTGCTTTGTTATAAATCTAGACGGTAGATGCTGCCGATTGCCTTGGTGTGCAAAGCAGCCTCGTAAAAAACAATGTGGTGGTGACCCAGTGCTGGAAATGTTACCTGTTTGACAGTTTTGGAATTTTTGAGAGAGTCAAGGTAGAAGACATACAAGATAGTAATGTAGTATAGCTCTTTCTTTCTTTCTTTTCTCTCCAACATAAACAAAGTAAAATCTTGTTTTAAAAGTCAAGAGGGCTCGTAGACGTCACAAATTCCTCATCTACTCCGCTCTCTCCTCCTCCTCCTCCTCCTCAACCTTTCTCTTACTCACATCTCTTATCGCTAATTACTCTTTGGGTTCTTGTTCTGTGAGACAGAGATAGATATCATTGCTGTAATGCACATCTGATTGATTGAGTTCGTGTTAGAGAGAACAACATGGAAGAAGTAATAAAGAGTAGTTCATGGTTTGATCATGAGAGTGAAGATGAGCTTGTCAGAGAGCTTCTTGATGATGAATCTCCTTTCTTTTTCTTGCCAAAGGAGAAAAACCAATCCAAACCAAGTCCTGCGAATGAACAAACTATTAACCAGCTCATATCCAAAGTCTATTCAGGCCCAACAATCCAAGATATTGAGAATGCTTTGTCGATGTCAAGCAGAGAAGACCAATCCCAAGCAGTTTCACAAGCCAGGTTTGAAGTTTGAACTCCCCTCTCTAGATCACTCTTAAATAAACTTGAATTATTTGTATAAATTAATTAAGGTGCTCTTAAAATGATTTAATTAAACTTCTATATATATTCCCATCTCTTTTTTTTTTTTCCAGAATTTCATTGTTGCAAAAGGATTTGAGTAAGATGGAGAACAACAAGTACACTCTAAAACTGAAGAGATGTGGCAATGGGATGGCTGATGATGGTTATAAATGGAGGAAATATGGGCAAAAATCTATCAAGAACAGCCCACATCCTAGGTAACTAACCATCTCCTTCGTTACCTTTTTTCCCGTATAGTTTATATATATTTTTTACGCCAACCGTTTTCCTTATAGTTGATACGTTTATTTTTAAGCCCTTGTATTATAACAGATCAAATAAAGTTGTTAATGATTAATTTTATTTTCCGGAATCAAGAATATTTTGCTGCAATAGTTTCTGGTGATTCTTTAAATAATTTTAATGTGTTAATATTAAAGATAAAAAAATATTTTAATACATTTTAATGAAAAAACATTTTTTAAAAATCACTTTATATCATAATACTAAATACACATTTACACACACTTAAAGTTGATAATTTAAAAACCTTTTGTGGTCAATGCCAAGGAAATGCCCAAATTACCCTTTGAATCTTCTTCTCTTTTATTTTCTCTCCTCTTCTTTTTATTTTTAATTTTTGTGAAACTCTTTGGGTCAAGTTAAGGGCAATTATCTCCACGTAATTAAATATTCATTGACATTAGTTTGTGAACAAATTTGAGGATTTAATTGGTTGCTTCTATCAATTAAGATTTTCATCAATTTCTCTAGCCTCTTTTTTATTCACCATATATCAATTTCTTCCAATTAAGCGTTAAGAATACTAGAAACGCATATGGCTTTGGAGGATGGAGGATTGTTCTTTGTTTCTTTTAGAGAAAACGTTGTCATGCTAAAAACGTTATAGTTAACTATGGTGCTGTCCATCATGTGACATGCCATATCTAACAAAAAAAACTTGTAAACATAAATTTTGTTGTGGCTGGAACAGAAGCTATTATAGGTGCACGAACCCACGGTGCAGTGCAAAAAAGCAGGTGGAAAGGTGCAGCGAGGATCCAGACACACTCGTCATCACTTACGAAGGACTCCATTTACACTTTACATACCCTTTCTTCTTATCGAACCAGACACAGCATGGTGATCCACCTTCCAAGAAGCCTAAAGGAACCATTTCAGAAGCCGAGTTCCAGGCCCATGGAGCCCAACGAACACCAGAACAAGCCCAAGAGTACTCGGCCCATGTCGCCAGTCCTGGCTCCCTGCCTAGCACCAGCACAGCTGATGATTACGTGCATGAATCAGGTTTGGAAGCAATAGGTCCTCAAGGGTTGCTTGAAGATGTGGTGCCTTTTATGGTTCGGAATCCATCAAACCACAACATGTCTTCAAATTCCTCATCTTCATCTTACCGTTCTCCGCCTGCCTCACCACCTTCCTCCCTGTCTTGGTCTCCCAATATTTCCCATTCATTTTTGGATATTGCCTTGGATACTAGCATCGCGTGAATCAGCATTGAAAGTGCCCCAAAAGCCAGTAAACCTCTCTTGTTTTCTTGCTAATTGTAATGGCCCACATATAAAGGTTTAATAGTAAAAAATTATATCAACTAAAATAGATTTATATATATATATATATATATGGGCCAATGCATGGGCCTGCAAGGGAAGGACCACCCATGCGACCCTTATGTTTTCTTAAATTTGATGGGCGAAAAACATGTCGTTTAACCCAAAATATATATTTTTTTAAATTCAGACAACAAGTCATCGGTACTGGTGGCCAAAACATTAGGGTTTATGGTTTTTTGGCCTATAAACTATATTGCCAGCCTATTAGTTAGTCAAGAATAATAGTAGAACAGTGAGTTGTATTTAACCACACCGTGACACGTAAGATAACGAGGGCTTTCTATGGTGAAAAAGGAGGCACTCAGTCGGTATAGATAGGATTTCACGTCTCCTAGAACGTGTTTGTGAGTGTAGTAGCGGTTGCTTTTCAAATAATTTTTTGTGCCGAAATGCATGCTAATAATGCTTTTTTTTTATTTTTTAAAAATTATTTTTGATATCAGCACATCAAAACGATTCAAAAAGTGCAAACCGCACTCAATGTTTAAAAAAAAAAAACAAATTTCCCTTAGATTCTTTGCAATCAGAGTGCATGATAATTAGAGAGAAGAATAATAAATGGGGTCCCAGCTTGATGGAGTAGCTGCAAATCATGGGGGCAGAGTTTGGATTTTCTTTTTCAGCACAAAATCCTGCCAAAATAAGGCCCTCTTTGTTGGAAAGCAAACAGAGATGCTCTTCCACGGCACTAATAATTTACGGGTTCGTGGCTCTGCCAATTATTAGCACTTTTTTTATTTATAGATTTTCTTTTTCTCCTTAATAATTGCCTGAAGATAACGATGAGTGAGATCCCCTTGAAGCACATTATACCATTTGCGGCTGAAAAATGCCATGCCATCAGCGTGGAAGTGCCTCTGAACGATGTTCGAGAATCAAACGAAATTAGCTTCTGTAACCAATTATTGGTTGATTGAATTATTGCCTTTTGTCCTCTTCTACCTACTTTGCTTTTTAAACTCTTTTGTTTAACCAATTAAAGGGTTTCCAAGTATAGTGATGTACCATCCGATAACAAGTACTGATGAGATAGTTGTGAGTTTGCTATATTTATTTTATAAAAATTATGTGTATGGGTTAGCTGAGATATTTATTGACAAGTTTAATCTAAAAGGAGATTTGATCATGTTAGATTTAAATAATAACTTAAAAGAATCATAACTATTGATCTAATCATTAGATTATACATAAATTTTTATTTCAAATGCTACCTGTCTTGTTTGAAGTCACTGTATCGCTATACAGACCATTAAATTTTTAATATCAAAAATCTTGCTAAACCTCTAGTTTTGGTAATTTTATGACTTTTCTTCTGTAATTTGATTTTTTTTATTTCCTATTTATTTTGAATTTTATGTTTCTTTCTTCTGTAATTCTAAATTTTTGTTTTTGTTCCTAGTTGAGGTAGAATTTCTGACCTATATAAGGGTGTGTAAACCTCCTAAAGAAAAGACTTGATTATTATTTAAAGAGAATAAATTTGTGAATTTATGGTTTGCATCTATAACTCTTTTCATCCATAAAAAAAATTATGAGTTTTTTGTTTAATTGTTGTCTTTAGCTTTCACCAGCATTAGTTGATATCAAAGTCCAACAATCTTAGGTTTATTGCGAGATGTGTGTTGCAATTCTATCATTGAAGATATGCAAAGACAGGTCATAGAATTAATCTGTAAGATGGAGGAGAGGGACCTACGAGATCAAATTCCTATAGGATTGTGCTCAAATTCTTATAGGAGTTTCTGAAGGCTGTTTTTGTTATTATAGCCGTTGCGGATATTTTTCCTATTACAACTTATGCCGTTGGTTTTGGTATTTTTTGTGATTTTTCTTGTAATTTCAGATTTCCTACTTATTTTAGATTTTATGCTTCTTTCCTTTGTAATTTTAGATTTTTTTTTCTGATTGAGATAAGGTTTCCGAACTATTTAACATTTTATAAGTCTTCCAAGGACAAGACTTGATTATTATTTTGAAAGAATAAACTTGTAAATTTGGAGCTCATATTTGCAACCCTTCTCACTCGTAAAAATAAAATCATGTTGTTTGTTTAATTGTAGTCTTTAACATCTGCCTCTCTCTCTATATATATATATATATATATATATATATATATAGAGAGAGAGAGAGAGAGAGAGAGAGAGAAGCCAAACATAACAAAGTTGAAAAATAAGTATAACATTTTTTTTAATGTTAAGTTGAATACTAAATAACAGTTACATAAGGAAACAAGTGCAAATTGCGTACAATCTATGTACATAATGAAAAGATCTTCCTACCTTTTAAATTGATAAATGAAAAGACCTTCCCACCTTGTTCAAAAAATAAAAAATAGAAAGATTCTTACACACCGTCGACCACCAAAAAGAAAACAAATTGTCACATGCCCTCTGATTATTTTTCTCTGAGGAGGATTATTTTCTTGAAAAATGAAGAATGCATGAATTATGGTTCGACAATCCTTGACGAATTTCAAAATTGTTCCATGATAGACTGTTGAATAAATTACGGTAATTTTTTTTAAAGTTATTCAATGAAATTTAGGTATACCCTAAAACATTTATGATGTGACCCAAATTCACTTTGGGATTAAAGAAACAACACACAAACGCTGGCCCTCATTTATACAAAAAATAATCATACTAATTTTAAAATTCACTTTTTTATTACACATTAAACTAGTTTACTTATTTTGATGTTATGATTTCAGTTTAGTTAATAAAAAAAAATATTTTTTAAATCAAATAATCTATTAAGATAAAGTAAAATACCCAATGAATCCATTTATAACAAAAAAAAAAATTCATTTTTGTGGTGATTTAACTGTGGATTAAGAGACACTGGATTTCTACAATTCTCATTGTTTGCATGGCTTGGGATCCCTTCTCTATGATGGAGCTGCTGTGTGGCTTGGGACTGGGTGGTTTTCTAGGGTTGTGTTGGAGGCATCTTGGGCTCTATTGTCTTCAATGTGTGATGAGCTTTGTGGTCGCGGCTTGGTGTCTGGGAGAGTCGGCGGGCGGGGATATTCTGCAGTGGTTTAGTGGCTTTTGAAAGTTGGGTGTTCAGTAATCACGTGCATTAAATGCAACCTTCCACTACCGATTATTTTTTTCGTGTGTTACATTGGGAGAGCCATGAGTTATTGGCTTGATTTGATCTTTTATTGATTTTGGATGATGTGGCTCTTGGTTCATTTAGTCTGTCATCAATTCCCTTGTCTCTCATTTCCTTGTTCCAATTTGATTGTTGTCAAACTAAGAAGGTTGCGGCTTTTGTTTATTTTATTTTTTGCTTTGTTGGTTTGCATGTGTCTTTCTTTTGTTATAAACTCAAAATTAACATGTCTTAAATTCACGAGGACCCTTCTCTATTGGACAAGGTCAAGAAAATGAACATTATTCCTAAGCACATCCAAGGAAATGAGCTTTCTTCTTTGGATACGCTTAAAGGAATGATGTCATCTCCCTTTGCCATGTCTAAGAAAACAATCTTTCTTTTTTGGATATGACCAAGGAAATAACTCTTTTCCCTTGGACTCAGTCAATGAAATGATCCTTTTTCTTTGACTCGATCAAGGGAATGACTGATATCTCTTGGGCTCAACCAAGAGAATGACTCTTCTCTATTGGGTTCGGCCAAGAGAAAGACTCAATACACTTGGGTTCAGCTATTTGTTGAGCTCAAGGTAACATTAATCTGGCAAGTTGTCAGACCTAGTATAATTAGGTTTGGTCAAGGGACCTAATATAGTTAGGTTCGGTTAAAAAAAAGACTCAATACACTTGGGTTCAACCATGCACTTAACCTAATGCAACATCAGTCTTGCAAGTTGCCATATCCAATATAGTTAGGTTTGGTTTTAGTCTAATGGAGGAACCCACCTCTCTTGGACTTAGCCAATGAAAGGACCTTTTAGGTCTAGTTTAAAGGAAGATTCAAAATACCCATCTAGACCAGTATGTAGAACAAGTCTACTCGTTACTGCGAAAACCCTCCCCAACTAAAACTTCAACTACTCTTCAATCAGGTCCAACTCCTTACAGAGTTGATGTTAGCCCCTTAAGGTGATACTTAATGTCCTTTTCAACAATACACCTTGGAAGGGATGTGTATGAAGCCTCCTTAGTGCAATAGCGCAATTATTCTAGGAATGTGCAATTCTCATATGAATGGATTAACTTAGCCTTCCTAGTGCAATAACACAATTCTCTTAGGAAATGATTGACTTGGTCTCCATATGGCAATAACCCCACCACTCTTTAAATGATGAACTTGATCTCTCTAATGCTATATGCACCACTCTCTATAGGATAAACTTGTTCTCCCCGGTGTTATATACACCACTCTTCATGAGATGGACTTGATCTCCCCAAGACAATAACTTCACTCTCCAAGGGAATGGTATGAGATCTTCCGATGGACTTGGTCTCCTTAGGACAACAACCTCACTCTTTAAATGATGGATCAAAGATCTCCCTAGTATAATAGTAACACCATCCAATCACTATTTTTTAGTGGGGGCTCATGTCACAAAAAAAAAAAAAAAAAAAAAAAGCCTCAATGAACTTGTCAGGGTAAACGAGCATTTTTATGTCTTTACATATAAATATCACAAAAACTTGGAGGACTGTTGATAAATCTAAATTTAACGGAATTGAAAAAACCTAAGAATCGAGAAATGAGCTTTCTCCCTTGGGCATTGAGGGAATGGCTCTTCTTCCTTAGACTTAGTCAAGGTAATTACTCATCTCCCTTGGTTTTATAGAACTCTTCTGTTTTTAAATGTTGACTAAAACATGAATAGTTCTATAGGTGGGTTGATTATGCTTTGATTTGTTATGCTTCCCAGCTTGCATTCAATGTGGAGTCATTTTCTTTGGCTTCTTTGATCTCTGTACTAATCTACTAGGAACTGAAAAAATAAACTATTGGTATTCCATGTATTTTAACGATTGGCCTTTAGTGGTTAGAAGTTGTAGGTTGTTCCAGTGGGTACGTTTTGGAATTGATATAGCTATTTTAAAGAAGATTAGCTATTTAAAGGCATGTCCCATCGGTGTGAATTGTTAATATTATATTAAATGTTTGAAACTCCCCGCTGGCTCCTTCCCTCTTGAAGTTTTTTAGAGTAGGAATATGATATTATAACTTTAGTATCTCTAGCTAGCTAGCTGCAAATATCGATGTGTGGAGTGATTTGTGGGGTTTTAGGTCGATTTGATGTGTGGGTTTTGATTCACTTGAACTTTGGTCTAACAATTTAGGAGATTATATGCTTAAAGGCTACCATTTCAGCAAAGAAATAGAGAACGCTAGATGCTTTTATTATTTGATTTGATGAAGGAATGATTTACATTTTAGTTACTGTTTTCAAGATTCCCTATTTTGTTCACTGGAAATTCTCTTGGATTGAGTTTTGTAATACACCTTTTATTCATTTCTTCTACATTATCATACAGTTGCAAGAATTCAACTTTCTGTTCTTTTGTTGGGTGTTCTAGACAAGTTCTAAGAGATTCTTAAAGATTAAAAAATTAAGGAAATAAAAATGGGCTATGACAGTATATCCTTGCTAAGGCAAACATCAAGCACGTCGTTTGTGGAAGATGTTGAAGCTTATTTTTTATCTTTACATAGACGAGAGGTTTTTTTACAGAAAAAACCAATTCATATGGATTGGTTGTGCTTTACAAAGGAAGATCTGGATCACCAGCTCCCAGAATGACAGACATAGAAATAACAAGGGTCAGCCTTGCCACGATATCGTCGTTGTATCATCGTAGAATCCCATTTGAGTGAATTATAACAGCAGCTAAAAAAGATAAGTGTTTCACTTTGTAAATTATACAGTGGCTATTAGTTTGTTCATGGTTGGCAAGATCAGTTGACTTTATTTTAGGGGCAGGGAGATTTTTTCACAGGAGTCGTTGATCATGACGACAAAAGACAGGGTTAAATCATTACTTTATTGCCCAGCAAAAAACATTAAACTTTCATCAAGGGGCTTTCTCGTCTTCGGATTCAATTTTACAATAGTTAAATTACATTATTAATCTTGAAATTTAAAAAGCTTTGTTTTTGCTTTAGGGGTTATTTTATCTTTTGTATTTGGTTACTTTATAGTTATTAAATGTCATTAGGGGTGGGTAGTAGAGTAATTTTGTAAATAAACAAATAATAATAATAATAATAAAGTTGGAAGAGAGGGAACAATGTTTATGGGTTTCTAACGGCGCATGTGTCTCTATCTAATAGCCAAAACTTTGGTTCCAAGAAGGTGGTCAAAGCATATTAAATGAGATTTGTTATCCTTAAGATTTCATCCATTTTCTCTTTACTATACTTTTTTTTATTTAAAATAATTTATGAAATTAATTATTTCTTTCAAATCCATCCCTATTCTTTTTATTATAATTTTTTTATTTAGAATAATTTATGAAATTAAGGATATGTTTTCAATTTCATCCCTAATAGATGTTTTTATTTATTAGATTTGACTCTGGTCCTTTTTATTACTATTTGTTTTATTTTAGATGGTTTTTTTTTAATTTCACCATTCTTGAGTTATTTTCCTATTAATCTATTTTTATTTTTATTTTGTATTTTTTTCCTTGCAAGGTTTTTTCCTATTAAATCTAATTTTATGAAATTAAAATTTTTTTAAAAAAAATATTTTTAAAATGTAAAAGTAAACATGTTTAAAATGCATCGCTAATTCCAAAATAAAAAAAAAATTATATTACCTTTTAAATAAGAGGGCTAAAGAAGGATCCTGTGATACAAGTCAGAGAGTGATAGGCCCCATGAATTAACATATAAAAGACCCTTTAAATAAGAGGGCTAAAGAAAGAAGGAAGGATCCTATGATACAAGTAAGAGAGTGGTAGGCCCCATGAATTAACATATAAAAGAAATGTGATATCATTGTATTAGCTGGTTTCGTGCTTTTGCTGCGGGACCATTCATCACTACTCCATGAGAAAAGTTTTTTAAGGAAAAGTTTTGTTGATTATTCAACTTTAAGGAAACCGCAAGGAATCAAGTGGTGAAGCGAACCGATCAAACAACAACAATTCACCGAGGGAGGAGGAATTTGTCAAAATCAAACTTATTAATCTCGGTTGAATTCATGATTTAGTTCAAGATCTATATTAAAATTGAACAAGTTCACTTAGATGTATTGATTTTAAATTTAAAAAAAATTATAAAAAAAATTATTTTAATATTTTTATATAATATCAAGTTTTAATCGGATTAACCAGATTGCAAATTAATTTAATCAAATGATTGAGTTAAATTAAATTAATTTTAAATTTAATTTTTTTTCTAAACTTGAGTTGAGTGAAGAGCTGGGTTAGTCAAATCTCAAATCTACCCATGCAGCCAGGCCAAATTTTATATCTATGAGCAAGGTCAAAAGGCACCAAGCTGAGGAGGTGCAACGTGAAAACAAAAAAAAAAAAAAATCCAAACACAAGTTAAGAAAGGAACAGAGAGAGCTAACCGTGTCAAATAAGGGTGTGAGCAAAACAACTACAAGTTCCAAAAGAAAACAACGAGGAAATCATTAGAATAGCATAAAGGGAAGCCAAGTAAGGAATCAATTGAAGAGGAATCAGATCACAGAAAGGGGAGCAAGCCGCCAAATAGAATTTAACACTAGTCATGTGATATTTTCTATATATATATATATAAACAATACATGCAGTGTCAACGCATTTTATAGTTTAAAAAATTAAAATATAAAATTAAAATATATATGCATATATGTATTCAAGTAAATCAAAAATTATAATGTGAATAAATAAATAAAAAGTCATTAACGATAGTTAAAAATATAATTAAAAAATAGATATAAACCAAGATATTTAATCTTGAAAGATGGTTCATTTATCCGGTTATATTTACTAAATTTTTTTATTACAATAATTTTTTTATTCAAGCAAACAATATAAATTAAATTAATTAAATAAAATAAAAAGAAATAAAAACATCAAAAAGACTGCATATATTAGAAATGTTATTTGAAAAAAAAAATTTCAAATTTTCAAAAATAAAATTCATCCATACAAAAGATTAAAAAAAATTATAAATGAATCAGAAAAACTCAGCCTTTAATTTTATTTTTTTTATTTGCAACCCCAAATGTTTTTTGAAAAACAAACAAACAATGCATCTTTTTTTATCCAAAACCCTGTTTGTCAAGCGTTTTTTTACCCTAAACATTTATAAAACATTGTAAGAACCATGATAAGTATATCTATCACCTCAAATAACTAAAAAAAATACCTCAAAAAAAAAAATTCAACCAGAGCTCAAATATAGTTTTTCAAAAACTTTAAAAGTTTTTTTTTTTTTTTAAATATCTAATATGAACTCCTCTCATCAAAAGGAACCATTTGACACAAATATTATCCGTTTTTGGTGGCCTAAATTGATGTCATGACACTTTTTCTCTATTTATGGCCTGAATCTATGTGACCTCTCTCTTTCTTCTTTGAACTAGGGACTAAAAATAACAAAAATAAATTTTTGTATCAAATTGAATTACAAAAAAATATTGAGACGCTGAAATTGTATAATTTATGTAATTTTTCAAGTTCAAGGATCTAAGTGCATCTTTTAAAAAACTTATGGCATGCCACTCATGTTTGGTGCCTTTTTCATTCTAGTTCTTCTTTCAATATCGCCCTTTCATAAGAAATCAAAATTAATTGATCTTCAATTAGAACTATCATTAGAAAAAAAAAAAGGCTGATGAACATATTGAAAAAATAAGAAATTTTGCATAGCCTATCCACAGTAGTGTGAGAGGATGAACAATGAAGCTTGTACAGTGAAAAAATCACGCCTTTTAGAGTTATACTAACTATTTAACCCACATTTTACTTCAGGTTATATTGTTTTTTTTTTTCAAAAAAAAAAAAACCAGGAATGTAAGTTGTTTTAATGTGTTTTTTAACATAAAAAAATTTAAAATGTAAATCAGAAAGCTTATGCAAGCATCTAATTAAATAAATAGATAACCATTTATGTAAATAAATGAAAAAAAATGCTAACAATAACCAAAAGATAAATTAAAAAAAAAAATTAAGAGATGAAAAGATATTTAATCATACAAAAGAGACAATCACCCGATTGTGTTTACTATATTTATTTACTTAAATCAATAAAAGATAAATTTACACCCCAAAAAAACTCGTGACTAAAAGATAAACACAAATGAAATTCACTAAATAAACCCATGCTCTAAAAACAATTATACAAGGTCAAACACATCAACGATATTATTTAAAAATAAATATTTTTATTTTGAAAAATAAACATCATTTGTATAAAACCAAAAAAAAATATAGAAATAAATTAGAATAATATCTAGAAAAATCAAACACAAACAACACAATTATATATATAAAAAACTTATATTAAAAAATGACATGCAAAACATGTGACTTGGATTATGAGATTAGGACAAACCCATATAAAAAATTTTAAGTTAACACAAAACCAATATTTAAAGAAAAATACAGGATGATAAGATCATAAAAGCTGAATCCCCAACAAATCAAATGTCAAAAGATAAAATCATGAAGAAAAAACAAATCAATTACGAAAAAGCATCTAAAGAAAATGAGGGCAAAAAAATAATTTATTAGAGAGCAAATAAAAATTTGATTTGACTCAAGTTTTGTAGTGGGCCATAAATTTTTGTTAAGAAAAAAACTTAAGTACTGAGACTATTTCGATATGTTTGTTTACATAATAAAACTTATAAGTGTAAATCAAAAAGTTTATCCATATATCTAATATTCATCTATGTAAATAAAATAAAATAAAGTCATTAATAATAACTAAAAGAGAAAGTGAAAAAATTGAGAAATAGACGTAGATTAAGATATTTAATCTCGTAAAATGAGATATTTACATGCTTGTGATAATAGAAATAAAAACACATTGAAACTTATAAGATTAACAAAATAAATAGAAATTAAAAGAATTAAAACTAAATTTAAAATGAAAATTAATTGAAATTAAATGTTTAGGGAAAAATGAAGTGAAATTAAAGGTTTAGGGATGGAATAAAAAAAAATTAATTAAAAAATAGATTAAAAGAATTATTAGGGATGGAATTGAAAAAAAAAAAAACAAATCAATCAAGAAAATGACTCAAGACAAAACAAATAGAAATTAAAAGAATAAGAATCAAATTTGATAAAAATAAAAATCGAATAACCTAGGATGAAATAGAGAATAAAATCAAATTAGAAATAATCAATGTAATTAAAAAATTACAATTAAGAGAAAAGGGATTAAATCAAAAGAAAAAGAAAATTGAAAGGCTAGTTTAATTTTTTGCATGGTTAGCATGCAACCTGAAAAGGAAAGAAAAGGAAAAGAAAACAAGAGGAAAAGCAAATTGGTGTCAAACCTAACTAAACCACCACACATGTGCCACCTAAAAAGAAAGAAGATATCAAGACAAATAAAATGATATGATAGAAACACAATTACCACCATTAGAGTCAATCGCACGCACCACCCCTAGACGGCGGAGCAACTGACGCGTGCCTCGCATTATCTTTTTTTTATTATTATTATTTTTTACAAAATTGAAAATGTTCTTAGGACAAAATAATAATAATAATAAAAACATTATGAAATTACAACCAAGCTTATGCAACCAAAGGGTAATGGAATAGTTATATTATTGAATGAGAAACAACATTACTATAAGGCCCTCAACCAAAAGTTACGACTATTTACCTTTTAAGGTCAATATTGTAATTTGACTATTAAAATCAATGTAAAATTATTATAACACCCTCATAACCCTTGAAAATAACAAATAAACCAATAGAAAAAGATAACAATACTCTATCTCAAGCCTTCAAAGCTGGAAAATTCTACTCTACAAGTTCAAAGTAGAATGTATCCATAATGCATATACAATTAAAACTCCACACAGTTTAGAGTTTTATATAATACGTACCTAGTTATACTTAATAGTTAATAAGACGTCGAGTAAATGAACCAATAATAAATGAGGAGGAGATCATAACATAGCAATGGCAAAATAACCGGCCCAACAAGTTAATTTACTTAATATATATTTTTAAAAAATATACAAACAAATGATGGAATTTTTGTTCAAGAGTGCAGCTCAAACTTAAATATCTCCAATAAAAAAAAAAAAAAAACAGTCAACAAAACAACAGGAAAGGAGCGGAATGGTCGTAACGTAGATGAAACACAAACACAAAATAATTAATGGTTAAAAAAAATCCAACCGAGCTGAAGGTCAAACAGGAAGTGAGAACGCAGACGAAAGGAAAACGTGCTTGGAAAAAGACAACCATCGAAATCAATGCTTGAAAAAGCGCGTGTAAAACACACAAATCGAGATAAATAATAATAATAATAATAATTGATGTTGCCCAATGCCCCATTTTAAAAAAGGCAGAGAAGGGAGATCCATGGTATGGGGGGTTGAAAAAATAAAAGAAAACGACGACGGACGGAGGGATAGGGAAGACGTAAGGAAAAACATTAAAAGATAAGAGAAAATGACAAATTAACAGTCCGATTAGAAAACTTGACAGAGTAAATAAAACGGTGATGCAAAAACAAAAATAGAAACACTTAGATTAAAAAACTCGAACTAAGAATGTCATCAAGCCATCTTATTTATATAGAAGCATACTTAGTACAGTGCATGCAATGATATTTCTTGTTACTATATTCTAAAATCTCAAATTAATAAATAGTGTTATTTACAGGCACATAACATTATTGGTCATCAGCTGGAACTTATCAAGGGAATATATATATAATGAAGTGGGGCATACTTTGCTCTATATCTATATGCCAGAAACTATGGACAGAGAAACCTTTCACTAGATAATAGATATTTCCAAGTCCATGGCATTAAATATAGATCACACTCTTGCTCCACAATACGTCTAGTCGTCTACCATCCGAAAAAGTTGTGGGAGAAACCAATCCTGTGAGGCCAGGCTCGCGCATGTATGTACAGTTATTTTATCCATGTTTTTCCAAAATTCACAAATAAAATTAGACAGGAAAAATATTTTTAAATTTATAAATATCTAATATAATAAAAAAATAACAACTTTCAATCATAACAAAAAGACTAGCATGTATATATATAAACTTAAACGTTTAGAACCTTAACCTTAAAACTTTCAATCATAATAAAATAAAGTGAATTTTAGCTCAAAACTCATTTTATTTAGAATCTTTCCTTTCTAAAAACTTAAACGTTTTTCAAATCTAATTTTAATTTATTAACTTCTCACGTTGTAAAAAAAAAAAAAACAATTACATGATTCATAACTTGTGTCTGAATCTAATTTTAACACCTTAACTTTCCACGTTATAAACAAAGAAAAACAACCAGACAACTCGTAAGTTACTCCTTGACCTCTCTCATAGTTTGAATAAATGTATAGCTTTATTAGCAATAAAAGTATGTAGTTTTAAGAGTTAATAAATGTCCCTGACACAATAGCTTGCTTTTAAAAAAACCGCACAAAATGGTTTGTCAGCAGTTGTCGAAGCACTCAAAACGTGAAAAACATAATTAAAATATGGAAAAGTTTTATTATCTCATGTTCTTCTTGTTGTTTGATTGCCTAAATCACAACATCGAGGATCTCTCTCCGTTGCTGTAGCTTTCTCCGTCAACCGCCCTCACCTAACAAAAGCTAACCCCATTAGAAGCCAAAATACGAATTTGACGAGGCACAGGATGCGGTCATGAGTTTAATTTAATTAATCAATATTATGAGAAACATTAACAAAAGAATGGTCATAGTCATGGCCAGCCCAGGGGTTTGGAATTATTGAGGGAAAGAGTTGGAAATGGTTCCGTCAAAAGACCCCCCAGCCCACCACTCCTCCATTTATAAATATGCTCCTTTCATGTAACTATCTACTCTATAATTTAAGGATATATATATATATATATATATATATATATATGCCAATTTGGGCAACATCACTGTAAGATCGCTCTAGCCTCTATGTATTTCCCATCTCTAGGCTATTTAATTTCATACCTCCAGCCCATTGAATAAATAAGATTAGTTTGTCGTGTCATAATGCACACTAGGCGAGGCTGCCGGTTATATTTATTACCGGCGGCACGGACTCCAATTATACATTATTCATTGTATTTTATATATCAAATTACCTGGAAATTTTGAAACAAAGGCACTCTAGAACAATGCGTTTTCTACGATATTACAACCACCCAAACTTTCGGTACTGTTGTCATGCAATCAAGTATTATATAAACTTCTATATGCCAGCCAGCCAGCCAGCCACCCAGTCCCGGATAGGAATCTTGCATGCTTTGACATGCATCCAGCTAATATTTAATTAATTACCCTTTGATTTTTTTGATTTTTTTGATTGAAGAGTTTACATTCCTGTTCAAAATTGTAACAATACGTGCCTTCTAAGAACTTCCCAGCTATGTTGCTCCAAAATTAACCTTCGTCTCGGAGATACCATAGCAGGTAATCATGCAATAATTGAGAAACAAATTGCGTGAGTGATTTCTTGTCTTTGCATTCATTTATAGGAGCCACCAGCTAGCATCATAATTATAAAGTCTTGGATGAAAGCCAGACGAAGAGAGATGCAGACACGTCACCCGTTATTGCTTGAGGGATTAGTGTTAGAAATTTTGATTGAAAGATAAGCTCAATCACATGTCACTATCTAGTTTAATTATATGCATTAATTAGAGAATTAATGTCAAAGACACCAAAATTAAAGTTTATTAGACAAATCCTACATATATGCTTTAATTAAACTAGTTTTATCCATGATGTTTTTCTTTTTGAAAATTGATTGAGAAGTATTGATTGATCATGTATTGCGCCACAAAATGTTATTAACATGGGAAGGAATGCTTAACACTCTAATAGCTTGATTAGAGCATCTTTGTTAAAGAATATCTTATCTTAGAATAGTATTTATACAGATTAACGAGGAATCATTTTTATTCATGAATATAAATTATCAAGTTATAAATCCATATTCATCTAGTACTACCTTAATTTTTTTGTTTATTTGTGGTGGCTAATGTATCTAAAATTCGTTTTGAAAATGTAATATAAATGGTTTTTTTAAGTCTTTTTTTTAAAAAAATATTTTTAAAATTTTATTTTCAGTATCAATATATTAAAATAATTAAAAAACTCAAAAATTCATTAAAAAATAGGATTTAACACAATCACCACCACCACCCATGTAGAACACAAAATCTCCTTTAGATGGAATCATTGATTGGGGGGGGGGTGATAACGAGAATTCAACCAGCCACGTGTCACTCACCCAATGGAATCCTAAGCTCTTTTATCCTTTGGTGAAAGGAAAGAGTCATCTTGAGTGTACGCACACACGACCTCCAATGTAGAAGCATTAGGACACACACACACACACACACACACACACACACACACACACCGCAACTTCCCAGTAGATGCATATGATTGTCGTGTCGTGTTTGGGGGTTGAACCCAGAAGTAGCATTTTACGGGCTTTTAAGAGACAGACGAAAAATGGAACCACAGACTTTTGTTAAAAAAAACCAAAACACAGAGGATGATGGTCGTATTCACATCTCTTAACTGCTGTACAGCACTACACAAGTGTTGTATAGCCTAATAAATACAGCACTCCTTGGACAAAAAAAATAATCTAAAATTAAATAAAGCACCTCCCTAGTCCCTATAACTTCTTATGAACAAAAATTAAGAACTGCTACTGCTATTCTTTTTAGGTCAAAGTGTCTCCACGAGAATTATTCCCTTCCTTTTCCTGCCCTTTTGTACAGCTGTGATCCCTAAAATAATCTACTATTTTGGCACGTGATAAATTAGTTACAGCATTCGTAGTGAAATATTGGGGTTCCTTTTTAAAAAAAAAAAATTTGGGAACTAGCATACCTCTAAAAAGAATGATGTGAGAAAACAGCACGTTGTTAAGAATAGCGAAATCCAATAAATTACTACTGTTAATGCAACTCCAAAAAATGTTATTTTTTTTAAAATATACATGTTTTTTTAATTAAAAAAAACTAGGATTATTTTATTTTTAATACTAATACATTTAAATTTATTCTTTAATTTACTAAATTAATTCATAAATATTATAATTATCAATTAAAATAATTATCAATAAAATTAAAATTATATATATATTCCCATAATTTTATTGATAATTATTAATTAATTAAGAAATCATGGGTTTGGCAGGTTTGAAAAATTTTATTTCGATCTTTTTTTAATTTTATCATTCTATATTGAATTATTTATGATGAGCTTCATATATTTTTTCTTGATTTGTTTTTTTATTAGGTTATACCAGTCTTACAATCCGAGTCACAACTGTGATAGACTAACTTAAATTGATTCAAGTCAGGGTTTTGTCCTGTTTTTATTGATTTTTTTTAAATTTATTCTTTAATATTGAGTTGGCTAAAAATCAAACATTATATTTTTTTTTAACTTTCTTTCTATGGAATATCCTAATCTCATTATCTGATTTGCGTATTTGATATGTTAACTTGGATTTACTAATATTGTATTTTATCCTTTTTTAATGGTTAAATATTTTTTTTATTTAATTTTATCCTTTAATATTATGTTGATAAATATTATATATATATATATATATATTCTTAGATTAATTAAAAATGTATTTTTAGATGTTATTTTAGAAATTATTTTTGTGTATGCCATCATGATTAGTTTTTATATTTCAATTTATTTACAATGATCGTTTTTTTTTTATCACATAATTGAAAGAAATGAACTGAAACTAGTCAATTATATAAACCGGAATTGTATATTTTTTTTCCTTCTAAAAACATGCTAGTGGTGTCTAAATATTATATTTTCCGTTAAGAACATTAACATTTTTGGCCTAGCCTATGGTTAACATTTTTTAGGATGACAACTGGTTATCTTGCAAAATTATTTATGCCCATTTGTGAAGGAAGCCAGAAGCTTATAGTAGTATTTTAAAGATTTTTAATCTAGAAGCTTCTATTATAATGTATTAAGAATGAGGTAATGGCAAGGCAATCCCTTTCTTGATTTCCCGGTTACATTTTAGAATTAATATTTAAAAGAATAAATTTGTTTGAAATCAAATTTATTTTTCGATATCCTTGAAAAAAATGAAAAGAAGAAGAAGAAGAGAGGGTTTAACTTGAAAAACCGAGAAAATGCTACCCTGCACGCGGTATTAGGTTTCTGTTCTTAAGTTCGTAACCAAAAGAACTACTATCTTCTAATGTCGGAGCCGTGAAGCCTTCTCCTTCTTTGAAATGCAGAAAGTACAACTACCTTTCAAATGATTACTCTATTTTTTTTTTGGGATTAAATTAATCAAAAATCAATTTAAAAATACAATCAAAGAGAGAGGAGGCAATGGGGTTTTCCTATATAAACCCGTCTCTGCTCTTCTTCTTCCTCCCCCTCTTCCTCCTCTCATCTCTCGCTTCTTAATCTCTCTCTGTTCCATTTGCTCTTCTTCTCATTACAACCAGAAATTTCATACAGAGGTATGATAATGACATTCCTCAGTCTTAGTCTTCCTTTCTTTGCTTCTCTTTAAGATTCTGGCATCTCACTGATGGAATTTTAACTTTCATTTGACATGAGCCTCTTGTATTTCTTCTTGTTTAAGAACCCCAGAATTCTGGGTTGATGTTTGTTGATTTTAGGAAGAATTTTATTTTCATGATTTCGTAACAATCCACATTTTTCTTCCCTCCAAGACTGATAACATACCAAATATCAAAGAACTGGTTTTGGTTTCACAATGAGTGCTGTGATCTTGAAAAGCTGTGAACTTTCTTGCGATTTTTCAGTTCTTTTCCGGTAACCCTTTCTAATAGAGTCACTTTTTCTTATTTTCTAGCATTTGTTTTTTAACTCAATGGCTCTCTGTGAACCGCGTAGACTGTTAATTCAACTCTTAAGAAAGTAGTATGAGTTGCACGTTTTTATCAAGTGTGATGAAAGGGTTACAGCATATGAAGTTGGCTATAAAATTTGTGATCAGGAGGACTTTATGCCTTTTCAGTGTCAATGGTTTTATGCGGTTGCCACAGAACTTCTAGCCTAATTTACTAGTCCACTCACTCATCATTCATGTATATCCTGTTCTTGTGGTTGTGTAATGTCCACTCATGAACTTGACAAGGATTTATTATCTCATCTACTTGGGATTGGACATGGACTTGACCACCCATCCAGAGTCTTGACTAGACCCTTCTTTCAATACGTGTGGTGCTCAAAGGAGTTGATAAGGACCTTAAAAAGTTTCCCCAGGCCATAACCAATGAGAATTTATAATTTGAGATTTAAATTGAATCTTCATCTTAGCTTGAGCAGGTTTAAGATATCGTGGAGGTTAGTACTCACAACTTTCTATTGTGTGTTTTAAAGGTTTCTTGGATAAAAATGGAGTACGACGAACGCTACTTGCAGGCACAAACGCCAAAATATAGCTGCCTTCTGTTTGGTAAGCCTTTCATTTCTGGACATTTGGTTTACAGAGTCTAACATGTCCTGAGAGCATCTAATTGACTAGCTTGCTTGGAATTGCAGATCTAGATGATACCCTTTATCCCCTTAGTTCCGGCATCGCAGCTGCATGTGGCAAGAATATTAAAGGTAAAGTTTCAGGATTGTTTATTCTGGATGCTACCGCCTTTTCTTTAGTCAGGATATCTTAATTCTAACATCGGTGTCCTTCCGTAGATTATATGGTCGAAAGGCTGGGCATAGAGGAGAGCAAACTCACTGAGTTGGGTAACCTTCTGTACAAGAATTATGGGACAACAATGGCTGGCCTCAGGGTATGGGATTTGAACTTCTTATCTCCTCATTACATCCCTCTTAAATCTGAGAGGACCGTTTTAATGGAATGCTTTTGGGTGGTTCCTGTTTTGCAGGCAATTGGCTATGACTTTGACTATGACGAGTACCACAGGTAGCAACATCCTTCTTTTTCTGTTTTTATTGACAACAGGTCTTATTGATTGAAATAGATTCTGCCTAGCAAAAATGTGCATTCGATACGGTTGATTAACCGGTAATTTTCGTGTCTGCCAGTTACGTCCATGGAAGATTGCCTTATGAGAACCTAAAACCAGACCCTGTTCTAAGAGGTCTCTTGCTTAGCTTGCCAATTCGAAAAGTCGTAAGTATTTCATCGTCGTCGTCATCAGTTAATTAGCATTTCAGAGGCAAGCCATTTCCTTACGAGATCCCTCTCAATATTTTGTGCAAAACAGATCTTTACAAATGCAGACAAAGTACATGCTCGTAAAGTTCTTAGAAAGCTTGGCTTAGAAGACTGTTTTGAAGGGATCATTTGCTTTGAGACTCTGAATCCTACCCATAAGAACACTGTTTCTGATGATGAGGATGACATAGAATTTGTAGGGTCAGTTGTTACTCCCTCTGCAACTAATGGCTCTTGCACAACAACAACTAGTGCGCCTGAAATTTTTGACATTGTTGGACATTTTGCTCAACCAAACCCCAACTCGGTATTACCGAAGACACCTATTGTCTGCAAACCATCTGAGGCTGCCATCGAACGCGCTCTCAAGATAGCCAATATTAATCCCCAGAGAACTGTAAGTAACAGTTTTCAAGAATCAAAAGTTTTGATCTTACGGGTTTATTATTGATGTGGTAATTTACTAATAATGTCATAAATCTCTGTTTTTTTTTTTTTTTTCCCCAGCTGTTCTTTGATGATAGTGTCCGGAATATACAGGCTGGAAAACGTGTGGGTCTCCAGACTGTTCTGGTAAGTCCTTGAAACTGATCATCAATACAGGTTATTCATTGCTCGAGTATCTGACACTGCAACTAAATTGTTTTTATTCACCTCTCTAACTTAATAATTGAGTTTGATTCGTGTAATTTGGTTAAACGAATGCAGGTTGGCTCTTCGCAGAGAGTTAAAGGTGCAGACTTTGCATTAGAAAGCATTCACAACATCAGGCAAGCACTGCCAGAGCTTTGGGAAACTGACATTAAAGCAGAAGTTGGTTATCCTGGCAAGGTTACAGTGGAGACACCTGTCACAGCTTAGATTAGATGTATGCTGTCCTTATTAGACAGAGAAAAGAAGGAAAACAAAGATGTGGGATCATCTTACGAGCCTCATTTCTCTATCTCATGTTTAAATGATGTAGATGTTTCGTTCTTATCATAAATTTGTTAATAAAAGAAGTGGGAGGGTGGGGATGCCTCTTTTCTTGGCTGTCCTTAAGTGCCACACATGCCACTGTCAATCGTCTCTCCTCTCTTTTTGGACGCCTTCATCACAGAAGCCATATTTAATTTTCAACCATTAATTCAAGCTTGGAACTCTATGCTTATCGTGCAAGAATAATAAAATAAAAAGGCCGTTAGGTGCAGTTTTATCCATACATGATCTAGTAACAGATACTATGCTCAAGATACCGCTGGAACAAGACTTTGTTTAACTAGTTTAGTGCCAGTTAAGATATGGGTTTCTCGCATTATTCAAAGACTTCCGATAAGATAGATCAGAAGAAACAAGAAACTTGTGAAGCTTTTAGGCGAAGCAAGCTTAAGGAGTTGAGTTTCTAATGACAGCAATTTGCATCCTTGTATGAGCGGATGGTCCACTGATTTTGTGAAGTTGCTACAGAACAAATTCAAGCTGGCAACGACCTTGATGCTGTAAAGATGCAACCAAACAGGATTCAAGTAGCCACGGATATGCTGGATGGTCCTCCATTAATTGTGTAAAGCACCAAATTTTGGTGTAATATTCATGGTGTTAAAGAACCATCTCAACCCAGTAACTTAAACTGTTAGGTAAGTTTTCAAGATATGATTTGGTTTATATTATGTTATACTTAATTTTTAATACATAAATAGGGATAATAAGATTCGAACTCATAACCACTTGGTTCATTAAAGCTCTAATATTATGTTGAAAAAATCATATTAATCCAGTAACTTAAACTATTATATAAATTTCAAGATATAATTTATAGTATTTTTTAATATGTATTTTTTTTTCCAGTTTTATTTAGTAGCTTGAAGTCTAATGAGTATAACCATATTCGGTTTAATATACATATATTTGCACTAGATAGACATTAATTCGAAGAAACTTGAAAAAACATGTTGATAAACATTCACGAAAAAACTTGATTGAGAAAATATTTTTTTTTAATATATAAAATCTAATTAATAACATTTATAGAATTTGTACTAAATTCAGAGTTGTTTTTTGTATGGATCTTATCTTTCTGCCCACTATTTTAATCTATATTTAGCTTTTTTATTGATTTTCATTAAATCTTAACAATTGGATACTTGATCATCATTCAAAACCCTATTTTCATCATATGAATCTTGTTTAGTCGTTGGTGAATGAAATTAAGTCTTAACAAAAATTTTGAGAGCATAAGAAATTGTAGGGAAGGACTGATCTCTTATGAACAAAGTTCAAATGCAAATCCTAACCTAAAAAGAGCTATGAATTAAAAATATAACAAAATCATTAATTATAAAAATGATAGAAATATTAGAAAGGAGAAATCAACAACTTAACTCAAAATTCAATAGAAGCACTAATAATAAACAGCTGAAGCAAACAGCTTTGAACTACCTCTTAAATTCTCATCAACCATTTTTAGAATTTTACGTTGATTAGAGCCTGATTACTTTTATTAGTACAATAAAAATATTGCATACTTTGAATAGTAAAAAAATTTAAGTTTTTTCAAGACTGCTGGGTTAGTCGTGTTGCATGAAAATTAATCTGGATATCATATTAATAATAATAATAATAAATTGCATACTAGAGAAGAGTAAAATGCATATATCCCCATAATAATAATAATAATAATAATAATAATAATAATAATAATAAACTTAAATTAGATATAAAAATAATTTGTATATATATATATATGCATAAAAAAATATTTTAAATATAGTAAATACAATAGATCTCTCATGGTAATGATGATAATTAATGCGACTAGACGGGTTGATAAAAAAAAAAAAAAAAAAAACCTCATAATCAGAACTTAATGATTGTAATGATTTTAGTTATAATAGCATTTACTTAATGATAAAAAAAAGAAAAGAAAAAAAAAGCAATAGTGAATTAAAAATAGGTGTTGATGTGGCAGCAAGAAGACCACAAGTCACGTTGATTTTACGTCCCCCCCCCCCCCCCCCCGGGTAACGATAAGATGAGTTCGTTGAAAAAGAAAAGAGTCAATTATTCTTTAGTCCCTGTTTTTTAATGTAATTATAACTTAGTGATTAATGTTATTGTTTATTATTCTTAACTTGAGGTTCTTCTCTTATAATACAAGAAAGCTAGATATCAGATTTGGAAATAATTAGAAAAAACCAATGAATACCCTAACAAGATGAAAATCAACAAGAATGATGGGACTAATTTATGAGATTTATAAACAGAAGGGACTGAGTTATAATATCGTTAAGAAAGAGGGACTAAAGAATAATTGGCTCTAAAGGAAAAAAACGAATTGCTACCGAAGTAAAGGATAAGGAACAGGGTTTGGTCGGCAACAAGCACAAACAATTTAACGGCCCAAAATAATTAATTGAGCTGTTCTCCGATGGAAACAAACTCAACGTCTCAAAGCCAGTACTAGTAATATAAAATCGTTATGACAACCACCGTCACCGTGACACGTGTTCCATTGATTTTCTCCGGTCATTTTCCTAATAATAAAAACGGCTGTGCTTCACAATCGACCGTAAACTTTTTAGGTAGCATAAGCAATAGCAATACTAGCAGTGCTAGTCGTAGCTCATTTTCTTCGTCAGTAACAGCAACATCGCGCATAAGGAGAGCAGGGTTCGCTGTATTAGCTTCAAATTCAATGGCTCCAAGCGTTGTACTTGTCACTGGAGCTGGTGGCAGAACTGGTACGATCTCTCTCGCTCTCTGTTTACTTCTATATGTTCTCTGTTTGGTTACTGGGATAGCTCTGGAAATGAAAAGGGATAAGGATAATTGTATTTAAAAGAAAAAAAGAATCGGGTGCATTTTCTGGGAACTTTTGAAATTCAGGAGTTTCTAAGAGTTGGAAAATTTAGGAATTGTGTGTGGTGGGTGGTTTTGGGATCTGGGGTTTCCTAGGTTTTGTTTTGAAGGTTAATAAAATAAAGATTATGCTTTTCTTCACTGTTACATTATTATTATTATTATTATTATTATTATTATTATCAGTTTGTGGCTTAGAGGTAAAGATATGTTTTGGGATCATGCAACCAGTGTTTTATATATTGAATTCTGTAATATTTTAAAGCAAATATTTTGCGTTCAAAATGAATGAGGTGATGCTTCTGTATAACATTTTAGGCGATTGAAGGTTTTTAGGTTTTATTATGGAGTGCGATCATCTATAAGGGCTCTTAAATTAATTTAGTTTTGTATGAAGATTTTACTCTGTTCCCCTTTTCCATGCTGTGTTCAAAGACATTTGTGATTTTCAAATCTCCAAAGGCAATGTCTATGAAATATTTTCAAAGAAAGCAGAACCACAAATATTTTTCCCTAATGTTAAACAACATGAAATGCACAATGCCAATTGGGTTAGTGGAAATCTGGATTCCTGCAATTATGTTTTGGAAAACAGTTAACTGCTATGAATTGTTTGTCACTATATGAATGTGTGTATTTCGCTTGATTTGATCTAGACACCTTTGGCAGGTTCCATAGTTTATAAGAAACTGAAGGAGAGGTCTGAACAATATGTTGCAAGGGGTTTGGTAAGAACTGAAGAGAGCAAGGAGAAAATTGGAGGAGCTGAGGATGTTTTTGTTGGGGATATAAGGGAATCCGAAAGCATTGTTCCTGCGATCCAAGGAATTGATTCTCTGATCATCCTGACAAGTGCAGTGCCAAAGATGAAACCTGGGTTTGATCCATCCAAAGGCAGGCCTGAGTTCTATTTTGAAGATGGAGCATTTCCTGAGCAGGTAATCCTCATTTCTTTCCTCATAATTGGATCTTGATATTTCACTGGTTTCTCCTTCTTGATGTTATTTGATGCTAGATTTTTTCATTTTAGGTTGACTGGATTGGTCAGAAAAATCAAATAGATGCTGGTGAGACCCTCGTCCCCTCTTGCATGTGATTCCATTTTCTTTACTTGCATATCTAGTATCTTCTTGCTGAATTAGATTTGTGTGAACAGCTAAGGCCGCAGGAGTTAAGCAAATTGTGCTGGTTGGATCTATGGGTGGAACAAACCTAAATCATCCCTTGAACAGTTTGGGTAATGGGAATATACTGGTTCGTGATCCTTTTCTATATTATTTCTAAAATGAACAACTCAAATTTTAAGTCCATTGTGTGTGAGCCTTCCACTCTGCAGCTCAAGAAAGATAGTTCTCTTTCATTTTGTTAGAGGACTTATCTTTGTTTTATGTCTTCTCTCTTTCATTAATTTGTTTTTATTTTTGAGCCATCACAAGTCTAACTTAATTCATTCTATAATGTTTCAGGTTTGGAAGAGAAAGGCTGAGCAGTATTTGGCCGACTCTGGTGTTCCATACACAATTATAAGGTAGTAGATAAACTAGCTATCTCTGGTTGTTTAATATCAATCTATGTGGGTATATAGTATATTATGCTATATGTGAAAAAATTTCTGATGAATGAATGTGTTATGATGGAAGTAGGTGGTCTTTAAAAGGAAAAAAATGGAATCATCCTGTAGAGGAGCACGCCATTTAATAGTTTATGCTACATGTCTCATTTTGTTTTTTCAATGCAAGTCTGTAACCTTATGAGAGAGAACACCCGTATTATTCCATGACTATTTTCTTCATCCATTCAAAATATAGGATGCAAAACACAACTGCCATCTGTTCCCCAGGCAATCTGCCGGTGTCCCAAATAAGTTGTTGTTTATTACCCAGTTCTCATCGGAATTCTAAACATGGTCAAGTTCATAATCACATTCATCCCATCCTAGCCAAAATGAATTTTATCACTGATCATATTTTTGTGCAAAGTTTAGATTGTTCATTAATGATTGATAGAAACTTTAGCAACTCCTTTGCCAAGTTGTTACTTTGTTGTCCTTCTGGTTTTTCTCTTTGCTGTAGCTTGCCAATTGACATGAGCTTCCATAATTAGGGCTGGAGGCCTGCAAGACAAAGAAGGAGGTGTCCGAGAATTACTTGTTGGAAAAGATGACGAGCTTCTTCAGACAGAGACAAGAACCATTGCCAGAGCTGATGTTGCAGAAGTCTGCATTCAGGTACTAATAATAAGAAATTGTCTACTTTAACTATGATGTTTCCTCAAAATCAATCTGCCTTTCTCCCTTTGTAGGATTGATTTGGGTTTGTTATTTCAAAGTACTGAGTCACATATGTTTTCCCCCCTTCTACTTACAAACAGGCACTACAGTACGAAGAGGCTCAATTTAAGGCATTTGATCTGGCCTCAAAACCAGAGGGAACTGGCACCCCAGCCAATGATTTTAAGGCTCTCTTTTCTCAAGTCACTGCTCGTTTTTGATTTGTGAAGGGCATTACTACATGAGATTTATGAGCCTAGTTTCCTTCAATGTTGTTCGTCAAGTATTTTGAATTATGGATAAGTGTGTTTCCAAGGATTTTAAACTGTAGATCTTTTCCTTTCCCTTTGCAATAACGTATGAAAAGAATCGTTATATGGATTTTGTTTCAACTATTTAAAGCTAATGAGAATGAAAAATCAAAGGTTAATGAGAATGAAAAATCTAAGGTTGTCCTCCATTTTCTTCTTATTTAAGGTATGAGATATTAGCCTGGATTCACATCGTTTTTCTTTTATTTTTTTTTTATTATTTTTTTAATTTCAATCTTTAATACAGGGTTTATTAAATATTAATTTTTTTTTAAAAAAAATTATATATGTTTTCTATTAAGATGTTTGGTCTTAAGATTAGAGTTACAATTTTGCCATGCTTATTTATATTAGGTAAGGTTTTTTTTATTATTATTTATCTTTTTTTTTTTAATCGTTGTCATTTATTAAGGTTTATATCTTGAGTTACAAAATTTTCTTTTGTTTTAGAATATGTTGGCAACGCTTTAACATCGTATTTTTAGATTATGAAATAAATTGATTCGTCCATGGTGAATTGCAGAACACCTATATAGTATATATAGTATGTTATAACTTAATTTTTTATCATTTTATTTACTGAAAAATAATAATGAAAAATGATGAAAAACAAATAAAAAATAAAGAATAAATTAAAATTTAGATCAAGAGCAACATAATTGGAAATTTTGGGGTTTAATTAAACTTTGAATTAATTTAATTAATCAAATCAAGGGCTTAATTGGAGAATTGATAAGTTTTGAAACTTAATTGATCTCGGAATTAATTTAATTAATGAAATCAAGGACTTAATTGAAGAAATATCAAAGTTTGGGGTTTAATTGAGGTCCAAATTGTAAAAATTAAAATCCAAGGACTAGCTTGAAATAACACGGAAATGCAAGGATCCAATTACATTTTAACTAGGGGCTTGATTGCAAAATTATAAAATTCCAAGGACCAAATTGAAAGAAGTCTTTGGAATTGGAAAAACAGAGTCGTTTTGGAAGGCAACTGTTCGCTCGTCTTCTTCCTCTGCAATGGCTCCGCCATTAAAGGCAGAGACGTTTCTCCATTGAATGGAGCACCCCACGCCATTACTGCCGACCGTTACAGCACTAATCGATCTCTGGCCTTATAAAAGCTGGACAAAGACAACCTTGCGGAGGGGAGGGAGAACTGAAAAAAAAAAAAACCGAGGAGCAGAGACGAAGAACCAGAAAAAAGAGCAAAAAATATACACAGTAATATAGGAGAAAAAATAGAAAACCGTGGTGAAGACCAGAGAAAGACAAGAACGAACTCAGAGGAACAAGACACAGACGCAAACGGGAGGGCTTGGAAGTTGAGAGAAGTCAGAAGAAAACACAAAAAAACTAGCGAGGGACAGAAGACAGAAATAAAAGAAATCAATACCACAAGAGAAAGCAAAGGAAGGAACAAGGCGTTGCCTAACCAGTGCACTAATCACCCGCAGCTTCGTCTTCGTGGTCAAGCACGCCAGACCAGTTGAGTTCATCCTTTCCCATTCTGCAATTTAATTAACTTGACATTGTGGCTTTGCATTGTAATTAACCTTCACTGTACCGCACGCGACGTACGTGCTGTGATTTAGCCCAGCTAAGCCCAATCCAAAAAAATTTAATAAAAAACAAAAATAAAAAGTGTAGAAATAAAAATTTTCATGTCTTAGAAAAAAATATATTTTTGTCAATTTATTTACTGATATCAGGATCAGGAATAATAATAATAATAAAAAATATACTGATTTTTTCGTAGCTATAAATTTTTACCAAAACCAGAGTTGGAATTATTCGTGGTGGAATTTTTACCAACACTAAAGTTGGAATTATTCGAGGTGGAATTTTACCAACGCCAGAGTTAGAATTATTTGAAAACGAATATTCACTGACGCCAGAGTTAGAAATATTATAAACAAATCATCATTGCATAAGCGAATAAATGTTTAGCAATTTAAGACAAAATCAGCAATGCAGTCTGCCTTAGACATAACTTTTAAAGGGTGATAATATCTTATATTTTACATAACCAGTCCCGTATCATAGAATCTTTGTTGATTAGTTAGGGTTTTTAATGACTATAATATCAGGTGGCGACTCCTTAAACAAGATTTTTTTCCTAAAAAAACAAGATGTGAAAAATTTGTTTTGTTTTTTTTTTTATAGTCGAGAATTATTTTAAAAATTGCCGCGACGTCCGGGTGCGACATAGTATATAGTATGAACTGTGAGTAAGTTGTCCGAAATGAATTACGGTACAGTATGCTCCACTGCTATGGAGTTTTGCCACTGCTTGTGCTATACAAAGCGATGGAATAGTCCATTCTTTTCTTTGATAACGACATGTAGCAATTTGAGCGGCCCCGTGATTGTGACTAAGGCATCGTATAATTTCTAATTAGGTGGGAAGGAAGAAGCCAAGCAATGCAGCTGTAGCCTGTAGTTTATGCCACCACTCCATGCTTAAACATTTGAGCAAGGCTACATCTTCTGTTTCAAGAATTCATTCTACAAACAACGAGGTTAAACCGTGAAAACACACACGGTAAAGTTTGCATTTTTAAACTTTGACCACTAACCTTCATTGTGTAGTGTTTTCTGGGCATTTTAGACTGAAAATGGCAGGAGAAGGAGAAAAGATCCTCCAGACAAACCACTGAAGTTTCTAGTAGGAAGAAGATTGGGGTAAGGTGGAATGAACAGTGAAGATTGCACCGCGAGCTAGCTCCACCATGTGGACGGTCCAAACTCAACCAACCACTAGGCATTGACACATAAGAGGCAGCCCAACAAAATTCTCAAACGACAGTGTTTTTTTATGAAAGGAACTAGTCAATCCAAGTAGCCTAGTTCAAAATTTAAATTAATTTTCTTATCCTATTTTGGTTATTTAAGAAAAATAAGGTAGAATAGAGAGTTATTTTAGGAGTTTTAAATTTCTATTTTAGTTCTCATAGCTTGGACTACCTCGACATAAAATTTTAATCTCCTTTCATTCTAGCTAGTTCTTGTAATTTTCAGTTTCTAATTCAATCAATAACAGCTTCTTTTCCTTAAATTTTAATTTCTGGGAATTGTTACATTTTGATTTAAACCCTTCTGTAAGCTTGAACCCTGCTTGTGTTAATGAGCCTTGCCTTCGGATGTTTTGCAATTTCCCGCCATTTTAATTAAAGAATTAAAAAACACTCTTTGACTTCGCCTAATCTCAGATCACTATCTTCCTGAAATCCAAAGAATCCAACACATTTGCTTGAATTTCTTCACCACCAATGAACCATAATCTCGTCGTCTAGCTAGAACCTCTAAACTGCATGCTTTAGACTTTAGAGGTGGTGATGGTTCCATTTTTCGAGAGAACAGAGGAGAGGAAGGGAATTGGCTTCTGCGAACGACAAGGTGAGTTTTTCTTGGGCTTGAATGATAAGGGAAGGGGTAGTTGGGCCAGGAGTAGGGGGCTAGGGTTAGCGTCCGCTTAGAGAGTGTTTCTAGGGTGTGAAAGAGTGGGAGGTTGTTATGAAGAAGAAAGAAAAGATTTGAACTTGATATTTCTTAACATTTTAACAGCAGATACTAATGGAATGATCATAAATTTTTAATTTGTAATGGTGCAAATAAAAAGTAGTACTTGAATTTTAGCCCTTGCACGAAAATTGAGAGCAGTGACTACGGAATTGATCTCATAGTTCCCTAGCAATTCTGAACTACATCAAAATTCCAATTACGTAATCTTAACTTTGGAGCTGTCAGCTGAGTGAAGGTGATTGGTTTGTGCTATGAGCAAGTCAACTCACTTTGAACTACGAGCATCATGTAATAAAGTTGTTCCACTGCTATATTGGTTTTGCCATTGGCAATGCTCGATCCATGCTTGCCAAAGCAAAGTAATGGTATCCTCAATTCTATTTCTCTGATGACGACATTAATTTAGCAATTTGTCAGGCAAAAGAGGCATCTTATAAACGCCTGTTAAGTGATAACATAGCTCATGGACGAAACCGAACACTGCAACCATGGTTTGTGGCACCATTCCATGCTTGAACAAAACACTTGAACAAGTTGCATTATACTGTTTCTTTCTTTTCATATATGTTGTTTGCCCAACCATGGATTGCTGATTCTTACTCTAGTTAAGAAGATTCTGCCAACTGGATTTGTGTGTTTGGTATTCTCGTCCAACAACTCCAAATTCCAAAGCATCTTTATTGATGATTAATTGTATTCTTTGCAAGTTGCTCTACCTCGTCCTGTTGGTTGTCTGAGAGGAAAAAACAAATAAGGTGCTCTTGGAAAGCATTAAGATTTTCTTTATTCACATACCCTTTGTTTTTTTCTTTCCAGAAATCCTGGTGCCAAGGGCTTTTAGGTCTCTTAAAAGCAAAAGACAGAAAACACGGTTTGAAGAAGAGCTTGAGAGGGTCATAACGATATGAAAATGGATAAGATGAGGATAGAAGATTCTGAACTCGTAGAACAAATTGTCTCTGATGATGATCATGACCTTCCTCATTAATATTCTGCTGTTCCATCGTGCGTGGCTCAAAGTTTGTAGTTTCTTCAAACGCAAATGGTCCGCAGGAGATGTATTGTGCTCGTCTAGTGAAATGCTAATTGACTGAGCAAAAGAAATCGCAAACAAAACAACGAGAGTAAGAGTACAAAAGGAGGATCTGGAATGGAAAAGTGAAGAGGTTGCATGTGAATGGCTCAGTTTGCTTGACCAATCAACCATTTTAATTCTATGGTGGTGGGACTGCAAAGTCTTGTCTCCATCCCAATGATGTGTGTTCCACTAAAAGAGGTGTCAGTTAATTAGGACCACCACTATCAGCACTCAACCCTATTTCAGATGCCTCTGGAACCTTGGCTATATATATATATATATATATATATATATATTAACCTAGTATGGTTTTGGAAGGACAACGTCTTGGTTTTGTTTTATCTCAGGAATTACATTTCGTGCATGGTGCTCTCTGCTCATATGGCACTAAGTCAGGAGATGCATTAGCATTATCAGGAGTTTTGTTGATATACTCGAAAAGCAAAAAGCTGGGGTTTGAGGGACACTACCGCAGATAAAGAAATTGGTTGCGCGTTCTCCGATTTATAGTGTGTGTATGAGTTGCGTGTCTGGTGCCCGTGAAAAACAGAGCATTAGTTTTCTAGTAGTTAACAAAAGCAGTCCGTCTTTTCTTTTCTTGTTGTATTTTTAAACGTCAGTCAGGTAAATAAAGCGAGGAAACATGAAACAAAGAAAAAGCAAAACGAATAAAAAATAAAAAATAAGAAAACAAAATCAAATTCCCAGGTCCCCATCAGCTCTTTCCGATATTAATATTCATTAATTTTATCTGGGTATGAAAGGTTCACACAAGATTTGTTTGTTGCTTATTATGATACTTCTTGGGACCATTTTGGACAGGAACTTGAACTGAAAAGACTTGTTTACATTTAAAATTAATATCTCCAGATTTCCGCCACCAGTTCACCAAGATATCAGCAGACCTCATGAACTCAGCACCCAACTCAGCAACCAGCAAGAGAACATGATTTGTGGGAGTTATAAGTGGAGTGATAAGGCAACCTCAACCTATCGGAGGAATAAGTATTGCTATTCCCACAAATCTACCTATTATAGAGGGGAGATGTTGGAGGATGAAGAAGATCCAGGAGCAACAGATTGTGGTTCAACAAGACAAGGAAACTGCAGTGAGAAATGGTTCAACAATCTTGGATTTAAACTTATATCATATCCCTATAAATTATCACTTTAGACAAGATAGGATATTTACTATCACAGCTAAGATCTTTCCAGATACACTTGATTTTAATTTTACCATGTTTATCCATGAGTTTGGTACCACCCTCTCTTATTTAAATTGGACAGTACTGTATTAGATTGTTAGTTGTGCAGTTCACGTTACAAGTTACAGTAAAAGACAGTATTCTACTCAAACACTTTTCTTCCTCTACTTCTATATTTTTCTTTATGGTATCAGAGCCTGTGTGAAACACATACCACAACGCGGCACCCTTTTTCTGTAACCATGAGCTCATTATCTCTCAATGTGGGAAATTTCATTACCCTCAAATTCAGCCCCGCAAATTACCCTCTTGGCACTTGCAGAAAGCCAAGAATTGGTTGGCCATCTTACCAACGAAGATTTTGTCCTCATCAAATATGACATACCAGATCCAAACAAAACCACAGATGCAGAAATTTCTTCGCCAAAATTAAAAGAAGAGTTCATTGTCTGGCGAAAAGGCAGATCATCTACTTCGTGGGTGGATAATTGAAACTCTTTCTGAGGAAACTCTTGGCCTTGCTATTGGTTTAGAGACTGCCTGTGCAGTTTGGGATGCACTAAAAAATGAATATGCATAAAATTTACAAGAATATAAGTTTACACTCAAACAACAAGTTACATATCTTCATAAGGAAGATGACAAAAATGTTGGCGAACAATGTCGCGCCTTCAAGGGTTTATGTGATAGCCTTGCAGGCATTGAAAAACATGTTCCAGACAAAGAAAAGGTCTTCTACTTGCACACCGGTCTTCGTCTCAAATATGAAAATTTTAGCACCACCATCCTAAAACCACCAAGACCAACATATTTTGAGCTTGTCTCACAACTCCAAAGCCTTGACTAACGATGTAGTTAGTTCTCAAACTAGACAAACAATTCAAACTCATTAACTCCGCAAATGGCGTTTTATGGACAAAAACAGTAGCGGTACAACCAATCTCCCTCAGGTTTCCATGGGAACAAACAAAGATTTACATCAACTAGGAGAGGATTTCAGACACAACAACTATAAGAACAAAACTATTCTTATCCTACTAGCTCCACCACAGGTTCTCAACAAAGACGCCCTCCACCACTAGGTGAACATATAATGACTCTTGCAGAACAAGATCAATATCGTGAAGAAAAATGTCAATATTATAGCTTAATGGGACATATTGCAAAAATATGTTGATGGATGCCAAAAAAAAACCAACACAACAAGATGACATGCCTCAAGCTCTTGCAAAACTCACCTTAGACAACACCATCACCGAGGCATAACAAACCCCAGACATAGAAGCTTCCAATCACATGACAGGTAAGTCGGGTATTTTAACCATATTCGAAACTACTTTAGTGTAGATTCGGTTATTATTGGTGATGGATCTTTTATACCAATTCATATTATTGGAGACTCTAGTATTAAGCACAAAATAATAATACTCTACCCCTTTATAATGTTCTATTAGTTCCAGATTTTTTTAAAAAAATCTATTTTTCATAATTATGCTAATTGCTCAATTTTCTATTAACTTTAAATTCTTTGATGTTGATTTATGTATTAAGAAATGACAAACATGACAACCCTTGATCAAAAGGAGGTACAAGGGTGACCTGTGTGTCCTGTCAACATCACCAGAAATTCTATTTTTCTAATCGGTTCAAATCTGGTTTAACAGACTTCTAGCATCAACTATTAGGACATTCTCAATTTTTTTCTTTACATTCATTAAAAATAAAGAATTGATTAATGTTATAGGAGCGGTAAAACCAAAACATATTTATGATAGTTATTAATTTAAAAAACTTTATGAGTTTTTTTTTTCTTGTTCTAAACACTCAAGTTCTTCTATCTTTGAGAAAATTCAATGTGACCTATGGTGACCTGCTCCTATTCTATCTATTGGAAAGTTTAGATGTTATGCATGTTTTGTTGATGATTTTTTAAAATATATTTGGATTATACATTTGCAACATAAATCCGACTTTATAAACATTTATTTGGCTTTTGAACAATATGTTACTCGACAATTCAACAAACGCATCAAGGTCTTTCATTACGGTGGAGGAGGAGAATTCATAAACTCCAAACTATCCTCTCATTTCCTCTTAACCGGTATCCACCATCAGGAATCATGTTCTTATACTCCAGAACAAACAGATAGGGTTCAAAGACATCATAGGTTAATACAAGAACTTGGTATGACAATGTTATTTCATAGTGGTTCACCTCTTTTTTTATATAGGTAGAAGCATTTACTATTACAGTATACCTTATAAATCAATTGCCTTCATCTGCTCTTACATTTGAAACCCTATATTTCAAACTTTATGGTAATCACCGTGATTACTTTTCATAACATGTATTTAGTTCTAAATATTTTCCTTGCACCTGGGATACACGGCAACACAAGTTTAATCCAAAAATTGTTCTTTACATCTTTGTAGGTTATAGTGGCACACATAAAGGTTATACATGATTTCATCCCTCTAGCAAAAAAAAAATATTCATCTCAAAACATGTGGTTTTTGATGAATTATTTTTTCCTATAAAAATACTCTAAATCAAAGCACTAAACCTTCCACTTTTTATGTCAAATAACATTTTTATTCTTGGTTATCTCAAATTAACATCAATTCTTTTATAGAGATTCAGCTACCAATAGTGTCCACATCATACAAAATCTCTCTACCACTAGTACCAATTCATACTTTAGATTTGCAAGCCACTGCTAATTTTTTTTACTAAACAGAAAACACAAGTCAACATGAACCTCAAAGACCTAGGTCTAAACATGAACTTGAAATTGAGTTGACATTAATTGAGAGTGACTTTGAAATACATGAACTTCCCATCCAATTTTCTTAATATATGCTTGAGATCTCTCTGATTGCCTCTACCAACTCAGAGTCAACAGATTAACAATCCATAAACACCTTCCTCACACTTTATGATTATTCACTAACAAAGAGGCATTATCAAACTCAATCCTAAATATGTCTTAACTTCTCTTACATCCTCATTTGATATCCCATGTGATCCTTATAATATTAGATCTATCTTAGCTCACCCCGAATGGAAAGCTATAGTAGAAGAAGAACTTAAGGCTCTACACAACAATAAGACCTAGGAAAGTTTTCCTCGCATACCTAATATATATGTTATTGGATCTAAATGGGTTTTTAGTCAAAACTTAAACTTGATAGGTCTCTAAATCACCTTAAAGATCGAGTTGTGGAAAAGGGATATCATTAAGTTGATGGATTGGATTGCACCAAAAAAATTTCTCTTATTGTCAAACCTGGAACTATTCAAGTAATTCTTACCATTGCCCTTGCACACTTGTACGTCAACTTGACATAAAATATGCCTTCCTACATGGTTAACTTGACACATACATGGACCAACCTCCAAGAATGGTAGATACCCAATATTTAACACGTATCTATAAACATAAAAAGATTTTTTATGGGCTCAAACAAGCACCTTGCGCCCGGTTTGATCAATTTAATGCTTTTCTCTTGACATATGGCTTCTTTTGTTGTCCAACAAATCCCTCTTTATTCATTTTTCACACTAATTTTGGTATACTAACTCTTTTTTATGTAGATGATGTACTTCTCACTAGGTCTACTATTGTTCTAGTAAATGATTTTATTCAAGTTCTGAGTTCAAAATTTGTAATGAAAGATTTAGGACCAATTCATCACTTTCTTAGAATTGAAATCACTCAAACCTGTACTGACATTCATTTGTCACAATCACATTAAGCTTTTACCATCCTTGAACAAGCTAGCATGATTGATTGTAAACCAATGAGTACACCACTTGAAGTAAAGACCAAAAACATTTCCAATACGAGCTTATTAAAAGATCCAAGCTTTTTTCATGAACTTATTGGTGTTTTACAATATCTTACTCTCACATGGCTAAACATCCCTTACAATGTTAACTTTGTATCTCAATACATGCATTCTCTTACTGTGACACACTTAAAAATGGTTCGTTGTATCTTACAATACGTTAAAGGAACAATTGATATAGGTTTACTTTTTAATTCCAACACTACACTTGATTTCTATGCTTTTGCTAATGCAGAATGAGCATTTTGCCCACATAGAACGCTTCACTAACACATTTCTTGGTTGAAACCTTATCTCCTGGTGTGTAAAAAAACAACATATCATATCTCACTACAACACTAAAATAGAATATCGAGCCATGGCAAGTATTGCAGCTGAGCTAACATGGATAGCATTTATCTTAAAAGATCTTCATGTTTCACTCAGCTTTACTCCAATGCTATATTGTGACAATCTTAGCACCCTTCGTATGACTATTAATCTAGTATTTCATGCTCGTAGTAAACATATTGAATTAGATTATCATTTTACACGTGAACGAGTTGCATTTGGACTTCTCACAACTCAAAGTATCTCCATAACTGATCAAGTAGTAGACCTATTCACTAAACCAATGTCAAAGGCAGCTCTCAAATATTTCCAGACCAAACTTTGCTTCCAGCCCCAGCACAATTCGCGAGGGAGTATCAACAGACCCCATAAGCTCAACACCCAGCTCAGCAACCCGCAAGATAACATGATTTGTGAGGATAAGTGGAGTGATAAGTCAACCTCAACCTATAAGAGGAATAAGGATTTTTATTCCCACAAATATGCCTATGTTAGTGGAGAGATGTTGGAGGATGAAGACGTTTCAGGAGCAACAAATTCTGTTCAAGAATTTGGTTCAACAAGATAAGGAAACTACAATGATAAATAAGCATATTCTGGATTTAAACTTGTATCAAATCCCTATAAATTAGCACTTTATGCAAGATAGGATATTTATTATCACATCTAAAATCTTTCCGGATACACTTGATTTGTTACCACGTTTATCCATGAGTTTGGTAACATGCTCTCCTATTTAAATTGGAGAATGCTGTATTAGATTGTTAGTTGTGCTTATAATAAAAGATAGTACTCTACTCAAAACACTTTTCTTCCTCTGCTTCTTACAAGACACCCACTTGAAAGCTCTAGAAAGGTGTACTCTTTGAGAAAATCTATTGGCTACTCCTCATTAACTTTTCTAAGTTTTGCATTGGTATCCTGTCCAAAGCAATAAAATAATATAAAGTAAAGACTAGATGCAATCGGATAGAGTATTATAATTGTTGAGCTATAGCATTTATCAAGGATAAGAAAGTTCACTAGCATTTTTGCTTATTTGGTGGGCTTAGAAAGCTGATAAGGATGCATATATAGAGCATTCCATGATGCCTTGTCCTTTTCCTTTCAAGGACCAAACTTATGAAACAGTAGTAAGAGAGGGAGTAGACAAAATGGAGAAAAAGAGAGATGCGTCTTGAAATTCACAAGATAAAATTCCAGCTTATAATGTACAAGTGATTGTGAATTGAATGCATTTGCACCAGTTCATTTTGTCAGATAGCCTACTGCTATGAGAACTCAGCCAAAAAGACAAAGCGCACCATTTCCCAAGTAAACTAAGCTTTCAAGATTGCTTTACCAGATGAAAAATGGCCCTGAGTTACCACTACAAAGAGCTCAGTCAAAATACAAAAATATCTGGTAAGTCTGCACCACGCGGCCTTCATTCTGCAAGCAATGATGTTCTTAGCATTCCGCATATCAGTCAACCATTCATATCATCTACCAGCAAACTGTAATCACATGTAAAACAACAACGGTAATAATAAACGGGGATGGAGAGAGTCAATTTTCAAGTATCATCTAGGATCATAAATTCTCACCAATTCTCCAATAGAAAACGCAAGAAGTGAGAAGCAAATCCCGAGTACCAATAAGGATGCACTCAAACTTTTTTAGCAGGTTTCCAAGCAGAAAGGGTATAGATGATTCGTCCCTTCCATCCTTGCAATAGCCACCGGCTATCTTCATCGATCAGAAAATCTTTGTGGTAACGCTGCCTCACTTTAACAGTTGCTTGCTTCACTATCTCCCGGTCAAAAGGCAACTGCACAAACCCAGCCCTCAAGCAACGGACCTGCCATTGCTTGTATGTTTCTGGCCTCTCCACTCTCTCCCAGCCTTCACAAGCTATAACATTCAGAGCCTCCCAGCCAAAAATCTCTTTCTCAATCACCAACCTCTCTAATTCTTCACGGGGAACAATAGTTTCAAGCATATCAAACATTGCAGAAAAGTGAAACAGTGCCTCTCGAAATCGAGTAACATAGAAAGGAGCATTGTATCCCCCATTTGTAATCCCATGAATGAAAACTTCAGGATTTATCTTCCTTACCAGATCAAGAACAATGTTCCTTGGACTGTCCACTGCCACTGTTTCATCAAGTAAGTTCTCAGAACGATACAGACAGTTAACAACAACAACTTCATCCCGGTCAATCTTGAGTTCCTCTAGTTGTATGGTTTCCCATTTCTTTGCAATGGCATTGTACTCAAAGGGCACTTTGAACTCCTTAGCATAAGCTGCTAAGCGACGTCCAGTTTCCTCAACTCGCTCTGCTGGCCGAAATCCAGGTTGGGGAAATTCTATTCCAGTCATCCGAAGCTTTGGCGGTCCACCTGGTCTGCATGACAGCCGATGAATAAAGGTGGGCCATTGGAAACCATAAAGAATACCAAAATCGATAACATGAAGCCTCATTGAATTTTTTGCCGTAATACTTATTGTCTTGTTAGAGACAAAATTAGAGACCTTTCTAAAAGGGCATGCAGCAAGATAAAGACGGTATGCTTTCAAGAGATCAGCCGCAGATGTTCTCTTACTAACAAGGCCTTTGTAAATCTGACTTCCAGTACCTGCCAAGCGTGCCTCAAGACCATCAGCAAAGCAATGAGCCAATCTCCGATTTCCATCCCCAAAAGGAGAGGAATGCAGCCTAATCTGCTTTAGCAATTCATTTGCGCTCTTCCGGTCATCAGCCGCAATAGCTTGGGCACAATTTATTAAAAGGGTTCTCAAATCCACCACCTCCCTTTTCCCACTTTGTTTCTTACCACGACCCTTCCCACCACTGGATCCCTTTGCCTGTCCATTCTGCTCATTTTTTATCGATGCACTCTTGAAGGCCTCGCGAAGAGCTGTCAAATCAGGCTGACCTTCTCCTGGCATACAAAGTAATACCTTATCAAACATATCTGATCGCAAAGTGGGTTCGGTATAAACAGCCAGTTGTTTGCTGCTCCTCCCTTCTTCAACATCCCCATCCTCCCTATGAGGATTCTTCTTTCCCCTAGGTCCATTAGGTGAGTGCTCCCCCCCATCTTGTTTCTCCACCTTGATAGCAACTTCACCGATCCTCACCTTTGGCTCTTGAGATAAAAACTTATTGGCCTCAATATTAAGAAACAAGTCATTACCACAGGGAAGAAATCTGCTAGCCTCCTCAACACCCTTCCTGAAGTGCAAAATAGATCGGCTCTCACCGCTCCAATCAGGGACTTTAAAATTACTGCTAGGAGAATCCACCAGCCCATCTACAGTAGTGATTACACTGTTTGAAGAGCTATATGATGATTGGGATATGCTAGAAACATGTGGAATCTGTAGTTGAAAGGGATGGTAATCGCTTGGATTGTGAATCCAAGCATTATCATCTACATAGCCACTATCACTACGACTACTACAAATGTAATTGCAGGGTAAACTATCAGGCAGGTTCCCACGATTTTGACTGATGAAAGTGGGGTTTGGTTCTGGTGAAGGAGGGTACTTCTTGCCAAGAACATCATAAAAGGATTTCTCGGCTACTTGAAAATCTAAAGAGTCTTGAAGCATGCAAGTCTTATCTTCAGTATCTTCTTCCATAAGCATCTGGTTTATGTACCTCAAAGTTCCATCTGAAAAGTCAAAATCTTCGGGAGAGTCTTCTTTTTGAGTCGGATTTGAATATGGGGTTACATCAGTTGGCTTTGGATAGGGCGGAATATAATGAAACTCCTTACAATTATGATCAACGAAAGTATTTTCGAATCTGGGTCTGGAAACAAGGTTCTGATTCGAAAACACAGATATAGGTTGGTTTCCCAATTGGGTTCCATTAATTGAAATTGAATAACCTCTTAACCGAGGATCCATTGAACTTACAAAAACAAAAACAAAAATCAAAGACCTCCCCAACCCCAAAAGTTATATCAAAAAAAGAAAAAAGAGTTCCCTTCTTGTTGTTATTCAAAGAATTTAAAGTGAAGTCGCAAAACCATAAAAGAGACAATAAGACAGACAAAGAAACCTCCAAAAAACAAGAATCACGAACAAGTACAGTGCATTTATTAATATGCAGACACATAACAAGATTATCAGATAAATTTCGGTAGTGAAATTCTTTTTCCTCAAAAACAAAAGGAAGGAAGAATGACTATTATTAAGCTTATTGCTATTTAAAACTATATCGAAATCAGGAGTTGTTAATTTAATTAAAGGTGGAAGTCAACTGATAAACGACGATTGATTAAGTTCAAGAAAGACAGCTTGAAAATGATCAAATTTCAACTGTCAAGAAAAAGGGATAGGCTTAAGAAGAAAAGGAAAAAAAAAAAAAAAAGCATACCTCATAAGAACCCACAGAGAGAGAGGGAGGGAGGGAGGGAGGGAGGGAGCGTTCACTGTTTAAGTTGTTTGAAAGAGTTTAAAGTTCAGATAGCAGTCGCTAATGCAACGACGAGAAAGTAAAGTCATCTTTGGGTGTCCTACAAAGTAACCGGTTAGAGTCTGTTTGCTTTCATGGTTTTTTTCCAATTACTAAACTACCCTTTAAAAAATAAAAAGCTAATGGAATGGACCGTGGACTTTTTTTTCACTTCTTTTATCTTATATTATTTTTTCTATTTGGATACTTATTTTTTTATTTTTTATTTTTTTCTGTGTTTTTTTTTTTATAAATTTTATTGGTTTTTGATTTTATCCTTCAATTTAAATTTATAGTTTATTATTATTAACAATTTCATATTAACTCTTGATTTTTTAAAAAATTTTTCTCTCTCGAGTTATTCCCTATTTTATGATCTAGAACACAGATTTGAAGAATTAACATGGACCGGCTCACCCTTAACCAAAATTACATATTTGTAATGCTACTTGGGTTGACTCACACCAAGTTTTTTTTTTGTTTTTTACCTATTTTTTCCTTCCATATTGTTTATGGGTAAAGTTTTTTATTCATGGTTATCATAATTGTGTTTTTTATTCATTTGCTAGCGTTGTCTTTTTTTCCTATTATTCAAATAAAACCAAATTATTTGGTTGGTCGGAACTATAACCTAGATTATTGGATTTGTTTTTAAAATGTGTTTGTGGCACCTAAATATATTTCTAAAACAATAACTCAAAACTAAGGCATAACGCAGCTTTGTCTAGTTAAACATCTATTCAAACTTGAAATTGATATAAATAAAGTCTTAACATGCATACAACTAATAAAAATAAATATGTTTAAATGAAAACAAAGAACGGTACTTACTTGTTGAAAAACTTTAAAGTAATGAAATTTTTATTGTTGTCAATGATGAATCATTTGTTTTTAAGGTTTTATTACTTTTTACGAGTGCAACTATGATGTTTGCAATATACCTTCAAAGATTTCACAACACCACCTAGGTTTAGGTTTAGATGTATTTTTAAATAAGATCTCTGAACCAAAAATTATGCAACTTAAATATCTTTCAACAAGATGAACATAAGCTTTATATTTAAGAGGAAAATAGAAACATAGAAGAAAAAAAAAACACTAAACATGAGATATCGAAGAATGCATAAAAAATTTAAAAAATATTGTTAGAAACTCTTTCTTAACCCCCCCACCCCCAACCCTTTCCCCTTTAGATTTTAAAAGTTGAAAGTTGAAAAAATAATTTTGATAATAAGCATAATTAATTCTTATATTATCAATATTTGATTAGTCACCATAAATCTATATAATTTTTAACTAAAAAAACTATTCAGATTTGGAACAAAAACTTCTAGAAGATTCTGTTAACTTTCATATGTTAGACTGGACAAACAATGCACGAGAAGAAATAGTTCTTCATAGACCAAACTCAAGTCTAAATTTCAATTAGCAGAAATTAATCTTTTGTGACTCAAAATATTATTTTACAATAAACTCAACCACAGGCCCGATCCAAAGTCCGAGCAAAAGTCAGGCCGACACACATCTAAAGCCCACTTTGCCTAGGATCTAACTTTAAAAGTTTAAGTGCTCTTTAAGGCTGGATTTAACTTTTTGACTCTCCATTTTATAAACACCAATAAAGTTTTGTTCTTTTTCTACGTGAAATAGAGTTTTTTTAAAAGGGTTTTAGGTTTCACCAATATATATCAATCAATGGTTTTTTAAGATCAATTTCTCATTTATCCATAATTTATTTAAAACATATTAATATTTCATGTTAAAAAACTTTTGTTGGGGATTAAATTTTAATAAAGTTTAACCGAAAAAGGAAGTGGACTCTTCTTTTAATTTGGCATAAAATATGTTCATTGACCATATTTTAACAAATTTTCCAACAAATGATCACAACAACTCTTTTGATATTGTTGCATGTTTTCAAGATAAATTCTTTGTGTTTGTGTGTAAACATTTCTCGATTTAGAAAGAAAAAAATATATCCACTTTTGTATTTCTATTTATAAAAGGTTAATAAATGGTTGGCTTTTTTTAGTAGTCCTATCCGTCTTTGAGCAAGCCTTATAACTACATTCCTCAATGATATTATCAATATTTTTTCAACAACTTTTTATTGGCCTGAGCCTTTTCTTACAACGATCTGGCCCCTAGAGAGGATTCGTAAGCATTTTTTAGCCCAGCATCAAGCCTACTAACCTGAAGCATATAAGCTCAGATGTCACGACTGGGCCCAACACCAAGCCACTTGCTTTGCTGCCTCTTAGGCTTAGGATCACTATATGACACCCCTTAAGCTCAGACGTGCGGTATAAGCCCAGCACCAGGTCCACATCCTAGCACCAATAGAACGCAGCACTCGCAACCTGAACCTAGTTTCAGGCATTGTTTAGGCCCAACACTTGGCCCCCTAGGATTTTTTACTAGACTTGGGCTTTTTAGCCTAAATCTAAAATGTTAAAGGACTTTATGCATCCTATCCTTGGAGAGTTGGGTATTCTTTGACTTATTGCATACAATACAAGTAACTTACTCATCAAGTCTATACTTCACCTATACCACTAGGTGTACAAGAGTCTCTAATGAAATACCACATTTTCATTTCATCAATACATGTGTAAGAGATATTTGTTTCTCATTAATGCATATGTAAGATATTTAACCCTCATTAATGTTACAATGATGGAATGACTCTTCAGCTCCTTTATCCAAGCACAAGAACATGATTCATAAGATATAAACATCTCCTGAACTATCTAGATAAAGGGTTCATAATTTCTCCATTTTTAAAATATTATTTACACAAAACATCATTTTCGTTAAAAAAAATAATAATTAATACATACCAAAACAAGAACAAACAACCTAGTTCTTGAGATTTAATGTTATTTTGAACATTTATTGTGATCTCTTTATAAAAATATCAACTTAAGCATTTGAGGGTTTTCAAATTCACCCAAAATAGGTTGTTTTGTAGTTATTTGACTTTTTACATCAAGCTATCACCTTTTTTAATTATGAAAAATGAATCAAATAATAAGAACACTTGATTAAATACATTATTCAACCATCCAAAAAAATTTATTTCCGGGCATTTTAGATTTTAAAATATCATCCCTAAATTATGTGTATTAAGAAAAATTTAAGTAGATTTTGAAGTTGGAATCCCCACAAGAATACGTCAAACCTATAATACAAAATGTTGTGTGTTAAATCATTAAAACCACGAGAACAATTTAAAACAATAGTAAAATTAACTTTTAATCTCATATTGTTGCTACTTGTAGTTTCTTTTACATGGTAAAGAGAAAATAAATTGATGGAATTTTTATTTACATTGTATAAAAGTTGGGTGATAATTTTTTTTTATTTGAAGATGGGTTGGGTTGAATTTATTTTCTCTTAGTGTTGGCTCCTGCTTCCAGCCGGATCCAATAGCGTTGGGTCGTGCTTCCCAACAGAACCCAGCAACTTTTGAACTTCTTGACCGCCAAACCCAATGCTCTTGAGTCTAGCTTGATCGTCAGATCCAAGGATATTGGGTATGTCTTTGTAGCAAAACCCAAGGCTATTTTAGATCTATCTTGGTTGTCAAACCCAAGACATTTAACATATTCTTTATATTTTTCATATATTTTCTTACATTTGAAAAAACATTATTGTTGACTCGTTGCAGAGCGCAAACTAATATAAAAGTATTTGTCAATAAATTGAAACCATCCATTAAACCTTTTTTTCAATCTACCTACCTTCCATCTCTCTCTTTGGTTCACACCTAACTTAGAAGATGGGATAAATTGAAATTTGTTAGCGTCATATGGATATGTGTATGTGTACAATATAATATTACTCTTTAAGGTTTTATGTTCGTAAATTTCCAGCAGCATTTTGGTGGCATTCTCCATTTGGAGTTCTTGAGTTAAGTACTTGTATTTTTTAATATTTTTAATTTAGTCGTTACGTCTCAAAATGTTGTTCGTAATTGAAGTTCTTTACTTGAGAAAAGGATTATTTTTGGAAAAACAACTCAATTCTGGATAAATTGTCACTTCAATAATGAAAAAAACAAAAGGAAAAATAATTTATTAACGAACATGAAATTATAAAAATTATTAAATTATTTCTCATACTGAAGGCATTGATTGATTCATTTCGATAAATCAACGGGACTAATCTATAATTAACTCTCAAAATTGAGAAGAAAAAAAAGATAAAATAAAGAATAATGGTAGATAAGTAATGATTAGGATTGTCAAAAAAAATATATTGATAAAACCTAAGATTTTAAAATATAGTGTTTAAAAAAAGGGGGGTAATAAGAACAGAGGGACAATAAATCAGATAGAGCTCTCTGTTCTTTAAAGGTGGCAAATCCATTTTTAAATCAAAAAAGAATAAGCTTGCCTATATTAGATATCTCTTTATACATTTCTACTAAGCATGGAGCCCCTGAAAAACATCAATTGTGTGCATAGTTGCTTGGTGCACTAGCAAATTAACAAAACTAATGCATGAACCACAAGACGAAATGCCCAGCAACATTATCATACAGAGCCCACAAGGTCACATTTTGATGATCTATCATACGATGCAATTATTTTTACATGGATTGCATATTTCAGCTAATCATATATTGTTAAAACATTGCCCCCAAGCACGACGCCTTCTATCCTATGGAAACAACCATGTATAAATCACCAAGCTCCTTGCAAGCCAATGCAATCCAATTACAAATCAATGTCAAATTAACTTAATTTACATCAGATTTACTTTCTATCATTAATCTGTACACCATTAGAACCACCACAACAACTCTCTTTCTAACCAAATTTGTCCTATCTAAGTCTTACTGGTGTTCTTCAGGAAACATATATGGTAAAGCATCAAACTTCAGCTTTGACCAGTTGCCTCCGATATGACCAGTAGGCTTGGGCAGCTAGGACCTTGTCTAGAACCTCTTGCGGCACCAGTTCTACTCTCCTTTGCTGAGGGGAGATTCTTGCCGTGTGCACCAATGTCTTCCATTTATCCTACATCATCCCAAGACCAACAAATGATTAAAAGAATAAGAACAGTTTTATCAATGTCTTCAATCTTCTTACTGTTAATGTAGGGGTCATCAGAAGAGGGGAAAACGCTTAAGCCTTCAGCAATCAAAGAAGAAAACACTAATCTTTTGCATTCATCCATATTAAAGCAGGATTCCCCGGCCTTCTTATATAGCAATTGAAAGAAAATTAAAAATGCCTTCTTATTTAGCAGTGGAATCCAAATTAAAAAGATCCTAATAATTAAAAATGCTTTCTCAGAATGTGGACTACAAGGCATATAGTAATGAATCACTCACCTTCAAATCAATATGAGTTTGATGGTTTGCTTTGTCAAAAGCATGCAATTTAACATCACGCCACCTACAAATCAATAATAAAATCAAACAATCCAAATGGGTCAACTACGTGTTCAACAATATTCAGGGATAAAAAGGGTGATCATGGAGCAAACCTTCCAGTTCCAAGTCTCTCAATTGCTTGAACTAGGGCTTCTACTTCTGCAACTGTAAATGGCCTCCTGATCCGGCGCTATCCAAACTCAGGATGCGTAGATTTGCAGTTAAAGGGAACTACAGATAACTCACACCGGCCGATTGCAGGAACTGGAACCAGAGCTCGTGAATCTGACATCTTATCAGCAGTCGAAGCCTTGGCAAGAGAGCAAACTGCACCAAGATCACTTCCAACAGAGCTGTTAAAATTAGTCTCTGCAGGGATTGAGAAAGCATGGGAAGTCCCTGCCTGTAGCATCAAAAAAGTTGTATGCCTGCAAATAAATCAAAAGGAAACAAACTTAATAAGACACAAATAATAACAATTTGAGAAACTTGTAAAGAACACAAAGCAAATGCACAAAGATGCACCAGCTATTTGCTTACCTGGTTATCCCACCAGGTGCACTGAAAGGTAAATTTGAAGGGTTTTTAGTGTGGGGAGGTAACATCATTTTTGCATGTCTAGACTCCAACATGAAACCCAAATTACTATGTTTATCATCTTCAGAGATTCCAGTCTGGAGCAAAGTTTTGTTATTATCTCTAACCTTCTTTCTTTGGAGAAGATACCAACATGTAGTCCATCTCCAAGTATAGCAGTTATTGCTTCCATGACTATCCTCTAAAAAATGTACAGTATTAGATGTCACCAATAGACAATAATAGATATGGCACCCTACCAGATTGAAGTCCCGTACCATGTATTTAACATGAAAGACGCCTTTCTTAGATAGGATTATGTATTACATTGACAATAATAAACATAAGAAAGAAAACGAAAGCCCCATTTGTTTCATAATAACTAAAAGGGTATTGATACAGGTTGTATAACTTGATTTAGTTCTACTAAATTGTCTAAACAGAAATTATAAAACTGCATCTTATTTTCTCCTGTATGTAAGATTTCCTCACCTACATGTTGTTTTCTTCTTCCAAAAGGAGAAGGCATGAAAATAATTTACGTTGTTAATAAAACAATATGCAGAAGGCACTATTGGATACCTTTAATGAGCCAACAGTTGTTGTTGTAGGGATCTCAATAAAGAGTTCTGGAACCTTAAATGATTTAATACTTAGCTTCACTGGATGATTAAAAAAAAAAAAAATAAACATAAGAATGACCTCAATTAAAATGGTCCACCAGTAGATCAGATACCAACAACAATCATCCATTATAGGCTTTCATACCATTATAGTCTCTTGAATCCAGAGATGCATGTTGGCTTGTTACTGAGGATGATGATTCGGTTGCTGCATAAACGAGCTAGGATTATTTACCTAAACCTAAATGCAACTGTAAAGCTGAAACATAAACAAAGAATAAAACAAATTAAATAATAGCTAGTAACCAGACAATTTTTCACCTGAGACCATGTTATTTCCATTGGTCCTCTTATTAGAAGAATTAAAAATGTCTTCACAATGAAATGCTCCATCAAATGTAGGTAATGTACTTTGATCAAAGAATTTCCTTTTCTTAAAAGGAAAAATCTTTTGAGATCTTTGACAGCTATAGATGGTTCTTTCATTGCGAAAAAGTGGTTTTGTTTTCAAGTCTGGAAACATATCAAAAGCCATGACTAGTTATACTGACATGGAACGAAAAATTATGGATTCATGAGCTAACACAACATGAGATGAAAAGACCATTCCAGAACCAAAGAGACGCTATGAGAACTTTACCGATTCATGACATAAAAAGAATGTAATTTCCATTTGAAGCTAAATCATAATGAAGGCATTTACCAGTTCTGAAGTAACCACTACTCTTCGAATTTGGAGCAGCTCGCTAATGTCTAGAAGCAGTTAGATTACTCATTCTTTGAGTTTCAATATATGACAATGGCTTAGAAGTCTTTGGCATGGCACCATATTGAGAACACCCAGAAGGGTTTCTGTCATCATCTCTACTCACTACTTCTACATCAGCGCAAGGCCTAGAAAAAGGACAAAGGCCTATGCAATCCTTAAATAAAGATGACTTTACATTGCTTTTTAAACTAGCATGTCCAATAGAACTTGCGTCAAGATCCATTGCATCTTCTAAACCATCTTTGACAAAGAAAGTTCCACTTTCAATACTGCTACTTTTTACTAATTCAGTTTTTGGCTTTCTCTCAGTTAAACCTTCTACCTTGCCTTTAAAAATTTTCCTTGCATGAGAGGATTCTCCATTTATTTCACAAGAAGAGCTTCCACCAATATTTTTGCTATTAACAACAACCAACTTTTCAACAACATATATTGTTTCTGGATAATCAAAATGCTCTGAAGCAAAGCTTCCCTGAGAGTTGAAATTTTCCTGGTTATGCAAGAATTTATTCAATGCATTGCCATGCCAGTGGCCTTGCAACTCAGGAATGCAAGCAAAGGCTTTCTCATTACAAGGTTCTCCTAGTAAAGGTTCCATTATAATAAACTTTCCTCTATCAACTTGCTCCTGTTGAATGGTATTTTTAACATTACAAAGATCTTTATCGCAAGTAGTATTAGTTAGAGCAGAAGTTTTCTCCTCTTGCAAGATTTCTCCAGCTACACTAGCTAGAATTTCAAATGCATGTTTCCGATTATTCTCACTTTTCTTCCTGATCGGTCCCCTCCCCTAAAACCAGTAATAAAGACTTTATCAGGTCACTGACTATTTACAAAAATATAGACAACAGGCAACCTTGGAATGGTAGCATTTGATTACCCTGGCTAATCTAGATGCTCAAGGAACCACAGGAACCTGGTAGCCATCAAAACCATAGTCCAACCTTCTTTGGAATACCATATCTCAGACATTCATTACAAAAAGTGGTCATTAAATTAAACTAGCCAACTAGCTTGAATTTGCTCACCTCAAGAGAAGACCATGTCAGCAAACCAAATTTAGTTGGGATCTGGATAAAAGACAATGCACATTCTAGAATCAATTACAACAATGAAAAAACAGTAACTATGAGTAGATCAGTGATTTGGGATATAGCAATTATCCCAAATCAGGTAGTGGAGATTGAAAAATCAGCATTTACTCTATTCCTTGTCTATTTATTTCCAGGAGAAGGATGATCACTTTTAAGTAATCAAACAACTTAAACATCCAAAGAATATTAAAATAAAAAATGCATTTGCACCTGTATATTAGCGTATTTGTCTACACATGTATTCTCACTTATCATTGTTGGCCAATCAAAACATAGTTGAAAATTCAGTTGATGCCATGAAAGTTATGTTTTCCCCATTTCTCCAATAAATGCATCCATGGTCTTAAAAAATAAGAGAAAGGAAAGGAGAGGAGAAGAGACAATCTAGAACAAAAACCTTTTTTATGTCATTGTGTAAAAGATAAAGATTCTTACATTTAAAGGGACATTTAAGATACCTCCATTTTACTCCATGACAGGTAGTTTGATCCTAAAACATGCAGCCTTCAATCCCTGTAAGCTCAAAAACTAAAAGAAAAGAATAGCCTTTTTTCATTTTAACCCAAGATAAAAATGTAAAAATGAAAGAAAATAAAAATAACAATATAAAATTAAACCCTGACTGGCACAAACTAAAACTGCAGCTTTAGATATTCATGTTGTGTCCCCATAAGAATCATCCAATAAAATATGGTAGGCCAATTGGATTTCAAATCACAAAAACAGAATAATTACAAAAACCAGTCTTTAACAAGCCTAAAACACTACAAGGTTCCTTAGACCAAACATAAAAACAACGTAAATGGAGTCAACATAAGAGAGAGAAGCTTTAAAAAATTTTGTGGAAAGAAGAAAGCTTTCCAACGTAAATAAAATCAAATTAGATCAAAACAAAATGGAATCAATAATATACATACATACATACATACATACATATATATATATATATATATGTATATGTATATAATGCATAGCATCTTAGATTTCAGGCACCCTTTCTAATTACCTGTCAAATTCATGCAAATTCCTCAAAAAAAAAATGAAAAATGCATTGGAAAAATGAATAGTGGATTGATGAACAAACTGACCTTTTAAGATTGTATGGTCATCAAAACCTCCTGAAAACCACCACACTTTATATCCTTTTGGTCTTTGACTCATTTCAAAAAAGTGAAGGGTTACCTAGCCGGTGTTGTTTACTGGTTATAGCAGGTCATAAGCAGAACCACTGAGGACCAGTTCCTCATCCGCTCAAACTTGTAACGAGTTTTATAGTTGACACGTGGAAGTCTCTCCCTTCATATAGGTTTAATCTTATCTCGTCCACATAAGAACTAAAAACTCATTGATTAATTCTCTTATATTTTGTTCTTACTGTGTGTTTAACACGTTGGTTAATTAATTAATTAGCTTTGGAAGAATTGTTTTTTAACAATTTGGTTTTTTCGTGCAATAAGTTTTGCCGTGAATTTAGAAGGCTCGGAGTTGACTTTCTTCTCATGTCTATATATAATAATCATGTAGAAACCAGTTTGCAGCTACCTATTTCCTTTTTTATGAAAATAAGGAAATGAACAATTTAATGATACTACTTCAAGAAAGAAAAGATATTAGTAATAATAATTTTACAAATAAATAATAATACATAATATAAATATTATGAGACGTAAGATGCTAGTAAGAATAACTACTTTAATTAATGAATTGTGAGATGGCTCCTCGTGGTCTCGTAAATCTAAGAGCTACCATAATTCTTGTTTTTGTAAATTCTTAACCACGGAGGACTAATTGCCCAACAATAAAACCTTCAAATTCTTTTACTTTTAATAGCTATATAATATTATAAAAATAATAGAAATCCTTCTTTAAACTTGAACTTGTAGAAGGATTGTTGGACAATATAACTTTGTTTTTTATGTTTATTGAATCCACTCTAAAGCTATAATCTATAAATCATGTAAATAAATTAATATATATATATATATGGTGGTCGGGCAGATTTAATGTCTACGGACTTACGAAGTCTGATGGCTTAAACTATTGATGGGTGATGTAAAGTGACGACGAAAGATTTTCAAGATGGATTTAGCTTCGTCCATCGTAACTATTGATGGTAGACATATTTGGGTGCAGATGTCAGTGATGAATTACTGATTTCTTGTCTAAACCTTTGATGGGAGAGACGAGAAAGAAAAATTTTGGTGAGATTGAATCCAAATATATTATTGATGATGGATGGTCAAACGAGAAGGTAGATTTTTTACTATTACTCTTTTAATAGAAATTAATTTGTGAATGATTGTTTAAAAAGAGAGAAACTTGACAATGTTAATGTGGAAGATGGTGTTGGGGAAAATTGCACGCTTAGATTTCATACATGTGCTTTGCAACTAACTTAGGTGCTTGATAATATAGCCAGCCTAATCGATGGAAGAATTGGTGTGTGGTTGTTCAATCTTGGTGGAGGCAGAATCTAAGAATTTTGTGCATCTTGACAATGAATTGTTTAAGGTGATGGAAGAGACTTGGTCATATAGCCAAACTACTATTCAAGGAGGATTTGCTTAGCCAAATTGCCTAGGGTAAAGGCAAAATTGATGTCTTTGAAAGGAACCTTAACAATGGACAGTACGATGTAAAGAAGACAGAACTAAGGACTATATTGCATAAGATTTAGTAAAAAAAGGACGAGCCTTGTGGTGGTGGAGATGGCTTGGCCGATTACCTTGGGTGAGGCTAATTTGGGAACTGTTTTGTACACTTTGTTGATGGACAGATCATGGTGATGGAAGCAAGATAGTTATGCTAAAATTGTAGCTAATGGAAAAGCCATACAATGATGAATAATCGGAAATTGAAGACACATTAGCGATGGAGACTGATTGGGGTAAAGAATTCGACAACCAAGTTATGCAAATATTTAGTTTAGGAACCATACTAGATGGATTTGGTTTAGTGTATTGCCTTGGTATGGAGTTAGTCCAGTGGTGGTATGGTATTGGGAGTCTACACTTTGACAATGTACAGTTTGGGTGAGAGATTTGGCAGCCAAGTCAGTGGGTTTGGTTAAGGAGTTAAAATCATCAACAAAGAGGATTCGGTATGTTGTCTTTGAGAGGAGGTAGTATGAGTGGCTATTATATGCATTATAATGACAAATAGTTCATAGTGATGGAAGTAGAATGGTATACACCTTTGTTGGGTTAGCATGTTAGGAATTCTCGATGGCCAAAATATGTGACAAAGGTTGGACAGTAGAGTTGTTGCGTCAACAAAATTTTATGGCCAATAAGAAAATGTCTTGGGTGCAACTGTGGTGTATGAAAGACTAGGTCAGATAGATTTAATGTTGGGATGTTATGTGTGTGCTTGGGCAGGATTTGGGACTTGTTGAAAGAACTTTATATGACTTGTAGGAATTGCATATAAAATTCAAAAGACATGACAGCTTATGATAGTGTGATGTTGCAGTTTATCATTGTCTAAACTAGATTGATGGGATTGATCTCGATAGTTTTTTGTGGGACTCAAAAGTTTATTTGACTATGTTGGGAAACAAGTAAGATCTTAGAGAAAAGCATAGTTATGGCTTAGTTTGGAAATTAGTTGACGATGGGACTATTAAGGCTTCCTAGGCATCGGAGATTCGATGTACGTCAACTTTTTCTCATGGGGGAGATTTGTAACGGGGTTAAATTTATCAAGGGTACACTGACGAAAACAGTGATGGAACGACATAGTGGGAAAGGGGCAAAATCAACAGCACTAATTTGATTGACAGCGTCGATAAAATCAAAAGTAGGGGATAATGATAAGTCTAAATGATGGACAGTTCAAGACTTGATGAAAAGATTACTGGCACGAACGATAGCATGCATCGATAGTGGCAGCGGCAGCGTTCATAGGCATTGACAGATTCAGAAGTAGTATATATCTAATGATTTGGTTAAATCAGCTTGTTGGCAGAGTGGGCTAACATGAGTGGGGACTTGAATGATAGACAGTTCAAGGCATAATAAAGCAATATTTGCTTATTGGTAGAGTGGGTTGACAGGAGTAGGGACTTGGACGACAAACAATTTAAGGCATGATGAGACATAATAGGACTGGCAACAAAGGTGTTGGTTATGGGAGTTGGTTTGTGGGAGGCAAGCCAAAGAAGTTACGGCAATTTGGGACAATTAGTGGTAGTTTTATGTAATTTCTTGTATGAGAAGAAATGTTCAGAACAAAGAAACATGTATCTTGAATTGTGCTGGAACTTTGGGATAGTTTCCTATTGTAACTTCTAATATGTTTTTGTAATAAGTAGGCTATAAATTTATTCTGTAACATGCAATGCATTGTAGGCTATGCAAGTTCTATGGGTAGGCAGAATCATTGTGCATAGCGAACACACAAACAAACTTATGTATATTTTGAGTCAATGAAAGGTTGACTTCCTGTAATAACTTATGTGTTTGTGCATATTGCATCATTTTTACTTGTGTGTTCTGCTTGTCTCATAACAGGAGAAAGTGTGGGGAAACCTCTTGGTGAGGGGAAACACTTGGTTGTTAGACAAATATGAGTGAATCGATGGAGGGAAGGTTAAGTCTGGCAGAGTGCTAGGTTGTCGTATAGGGGTTAGGAAATTTTAACAAGAAAAATCCAACCATGTGACAATTTTATATATAAAGGGCGTTGCTCTTTTATTGTATCAATCATTGTCGATGTAAAGACATTACACTATGAATTGTGGTGAAGTAGTGACAATTTTGTCCTTTAAAGAGAATTTTGGTTGCCCAAGTTTTGAGAGTAATTTTATTTTTTCAAAAAAATCAATTGGTCATTAAAGAATTGCTAAGAGTTACTTTCATCTTTTCAATTTTCTCAAAATAGTAATTATTTATTTGCCTTTAAGCTCAAAAAAACAATTGTTGGGCAAGGGTCTTTATGCCTTTATATTTTTTGTGAGGTTGTGAAAGGACCTTTTTATCCTTAAAAAAAATAAAAAAAGGGTTTAAGGGGTGATTTTATCTTTTCATATTGATGTTTTTTTATGAATGTCAGAATCACAAGGGATGCTTTGGACTTTTTTCTTTGATTAATTAATTTTTAAATCAAAAAACAATTGTTTTGTATTAAAAAACAAATAACATTCAAAAACAAATCATTGGTTTATCCCGGTATTTTTTAAAAAATTATTTTGTATTTAATTTTTGAATGTTTTTTTTTATTTTTTTTTGTTGATGAGCTTTATTTTATAAAAATAATTATTATTTTAAAATAATATTTCTAATATGTCTAGCCTTGCATATTTTTTTTCTTTTATTTTATTCACTCAATTTCATGTGTTACTATTTCTATTATCTTTTATCCAAAGTTTTTTTATAAAAATAATAATATCAAATATCTAATGTGCGTGCGTGCAAGGGCGTTGTTGTTTTTGATGTACACTTTAAATCAAAAGTTCTTCTACCTAGATGCTTGGGAGAAAAAAGCTTATGGTGCCGTAAAAGAAAAAAAAATTTTGTGGTCTGCAAAATAAAAAAATAAGATTATAAAGAAAATATGTATTAAATATGTTGTATAGAAAGAAAAATGAGATTGGGTACTGGATTAAAAGGGGAAAAATATAGAAAACATGGTATAAACAAGATAAAACTCCGATATTGTTAACCATTGTGTGAATCACGGCCATGATTTACCTACATGTGTTGCTAGAATCACTGACTTTACGTTCCTTGAAGGCAATGATGCTACGTATCCTGATCACATCCTAAATATTTCTTCAAAGCTGTCATGGAAATTTCTTCCCTGGTCATGATAGAGAACCCCCCCCCCCCCCAAAGAAAAAAATATATATAATAATAATAATAATAAATAAATAAATAAATACTCCGATCCTTCATATCTTGAGAAAAAAGATACTTCAAACTTGTCTCGGAAAAGAGAACAAATAGTTAGATATCAAAAGTGAAAGTCAAATTTGAAATATTGTCAACATTAAAAACTACAATACCGAACAACGAAATAATTGAAAAAAAATATGATACAGGTAACTTTATCTCAGCAAAGCTCATTCAGCTGCCAAATTTTCAAACTGCCATGGGTTGAATTCCATAGATCGAATGTCAGTCTCTTCAATGCTACCTGAACTATCTATAGCAGCCCGGTGTTCAGAATACTTGCCATTGTACTGGTACACTTCCAAGTCCCCCCAAGGTGTAGGGTGAATCTCATCAGTTCGGTCAAACCATCTTGGAGTAAACTGGTGACCCTTAACCTCTCGGTTTCGCTTCTCGGCTCTCTGTCTCTCCTCCAGACTAAAAACAAGGTAAAACACAATAATAGTATTAATTCCCCTTTTCAACGACCAGAATGAACTCAATAGCATGGTCCATGTAACCATGAATTTTCCTGGGGAGGAGCCTTTCCGGATTCAATTTAGCATGCAAAACTGTTGGCATGGACTAACCCTATTTTTCTAGTGTTTAAGACACATGCATGCATGCATGCCTAAAAGGGTGAGATGGTACCTGCTCTTCTCATAGCCAGCCTTGGATATATCACCCTGTTCAAGAGCATATCTATCAGGGCGTAAACGGGAATCTGATCCTAGTAACTTCTTTGGAGCAGTGTCAAAGCTGTTGATCTTGTGAGCAAAATGTGTATACTGGAATTTATCGTTCTTTGGAGCTTCTGCGACCCTCCATACCTGAAGAATGGCAATAATAGAATGATGAGCTATGGGCCCAGTTAACAAATAAGTCTCGCCATCACTCAACCCAGAAATAGTGAAACCCTATAATTACAATTCAATAACCATATAGCATATTCAAGTGATTTAAATATTTAAATAGAAGTCACAAATCCTTTCAGCTCCTGAAAAAATTACAAATTAATTAATAAGCAATTTCTTGGAGAAAACAAATACACGAACTATTGTCCAAGAAAATCCAGGTTATCAACAAGTACAAAAACTTGAACAAGGATCGATGAAAATCTTCCCATGTCAAGAGCTTCCCTTGTCATTAAATATGGTACTAAGAGAACACAGGTAGCTGCTAACTTCCAAAAAAAGGTTTTTTGGGCAAAGCATGCAACATTACAGTTTTTCATCAAAAAATTCCCTTACACTACTATCTTTGGATTTATTTTTTTATAAATAAAATATGTGAACTTTATGTCTTCTATCAATTCTCTTGTTTCATAACAGAAAAATGTCTTTTCTTTTGCCCAGAACAAAAATTAAAAAGGCAAGATTAATTGATTCCACAGTATTAAAGTCGTTCAGAAATGGATGAGGTGTTTAGATAGTCTAAACAAATTGCACCTTTTTATTACTTGCAGGAAGTCCAAAAAAGAAGAAATGGGAAAGATTATGAGAGATGTAAAGGAGTGAGTAGAATAGGACCATGTTCTACCTAAATCAAGCAGATTCAAGACTCAAGAGTACCTATAATAAAATTTGAAATTCAAAATTCTCAAATTATTACAGCAATTAACTACCACTTAACTACAAAACCAACTCCTTAATGAGTGCCCTAAGAGCACCCACTAGCTATTCCCTTTTAATATTAGAATCAAGTGGTTTGACATGTACATCCTCAAATTTTTTTATAACACGTGACAACAGATGTTTAAAATAGGCATATTGCTAACTTGGCCAAAGGTGGGTAACCTTGCGCCAAAATATACTAGTTAAGGACCCTTGCATTTCTTCATGGCACTATAATTTTGCTTTTTTTCTCAATTGAGTACTTTTCTATTCCTTAAACTGGTATAACTCAATTCTTTGTATAAATTACAGCAAACTTTGATAATTAGAGTAGATGGACCTTTTTTGTGATATTCTTTTTACTTTTCATGATATTTTTTTGTTGTTAATATCGCAGAGGCTGCATATTAAATTTGAGAAAAAAACCATTTTTTAAAACTATAATCATGAAATAATTTTTAAAACTATAATCATGTAATAATTTTGTTAGCAAACACTAATTAAACAATTCTGAGAACTTGGTGAGAAATCCAACAAGAAAACATTATTAATCAAAGCATAATTTAATACTGATATGAAGAGTCAAGACTAGCTAAAAATTTGTTTAATTTGTCCCTCTTAAACCCAAATGACATACTATTTGATAAAAAAATTCGTATTCCTAACTATAAAACTTTAAGCCAATAATAGACTACGTCAAATATGTGATTGTATACTCTTAAATAAAAATTAACAAAATTTAACATGGTGTTGTGTTTGAAATGTGCAAGTCTTTTTTTTCTTTTATTATGAAATGTAGATCTATATGGATTAATTTGTCAAAATTATAATGAGATTTCATAAACACTTAAAATGTTAAAAATAAAAGTTGAAGAGGCAGGTAATTTAAGCATTTGAAGTGTTAGCATAGAGCAACTACATGAAAGGTTAATAGCTTGGGGAATAAAAAACCTATAGGATATCATAAATTGGTAGGAACCTAACTAATTGAAAGATAACTTTCAATGAGGAGAAACAATTGACACATCCAGTGATTTACTAGAATCTCCATTGGATTTAATTATTAACTTTTATGTGTTGATGATTTCCTATTTTATCCAGATCTTTGTAAGATAAATAGTAAAATCTCATTCTTTTTTATTTTGATAATAAACTCAATTATTGTTTGATAATAAAAAGAGGGAGGGAGAGATCATTAAAATTTGCAGACAGGCTGTAAAACTTAAAAGATTCAATTTTGTAAACAAGAATACACATCAAACCAAAGACGATTTTGGATTTGCCTAAGCAAAGATAAACCATTTCCATAAGAATTAAAAACATTCTGTATATTAAATAGTCAACCACCAAGAAACATTAGACAGCTTTAAGCAAACCTAACTACAAGATAACAATAAAGAAAGATATGGTCTAAAGACAATCAATCAGCTACTCATGGTCTTACACCAAATATAAACAGGACCTGAGTAAAAAGGTTGTCATACATGGGAACAGCAAGGTTGTAAAATAACCAATAGAAATTTCTAATTAGAAAATTAGAAAAAGAAAAAAACAACACTAACCTCCTTCAGTTCAGTGCCTGAACATGGCTCTCCTTCCATGTCACAGGGTTGATAACTCATTGATCCATTCCATTTCCCTGTCATCAGTATCTGGGGCTCCTCAGCAGCATTGTATACATATCCATCCACCTCATAGCGACCAGCTCTGCAAAAGTCTCTTAAGAGTTAAAAATAATTTATATAAAGATTGAGATTATTCAAATATGCAAGTGATAATCTCATTGAATGTGAAATTGAACTTTTAGACAAGATTCATCAACCTAAAACTACACTGTACAATTTAAAGGCCTTTTAGTTTGTTGATACATGATCATGTAATAAAATAATGAATTTCCATGGTAGCATTTACACACAATATTCAACAATGGAATACCATAACCAGATGAAGATTTCAACCATACTAAATGGACTTAATAAGAACCATATATAAATGCTGCATCAAAAAGGCACCTGCACCCATGGTGGAGGTAAACTAAGTGGGAGACATAGGATTTGTTAGATGGATCAGCAACCTTATATGAAAAGAGCTTTCCCCAGTCTAGCATGCAAACAAATCATAAATGTTCCAGCAGAAGCATCCAACACTATCTAAAAGGTGAAGTAACCATACCCAAACCAGCCACATGGTTGAAAATACAGTACAACTTTGTCCCCTGTTGTCATGTTTGTCAGGACCATCTCCCCTGGTGAATCAATCCAAGTTCGTCCAAAGATTAAGTTACTCACTTTCGTTGGAGGAGGCACCAAATCAAGAACCACACCATCTCTTTTGAGCGTCACACGTGTTCTGCATGCACATTGCAATGTTAGATATACATTTGCATATTTTCTACAGAAGTAAATTCTTGGTAAAACTAGTTGTAGACAATAATCACTCTGAAAGCATCTCAAAAGGACTGTCCCAAATGAAAAAAGGTAAGGAAAAATACACAGCTTTACTAGGAAAATATCTTATGTGGCATTATGATACATGGATGGAGTTCCAAGCCAAGTGATATTTGAGGTAGAGTTCTACAGAACTAAATTCTTGGTAAAACTAGTTATAGACAATAATCGCACTGAAAGCATCTCAAAAGGACTGTCCCAAATGAAAAAAAGGTAAGGAAAAATGCACAGCTTGACTAGGAAAACATGACATTATTATACATGGTTAGAGTTCCAAGCCAAGTGATAGTTGAGGTTAGAGTCCCAGCCCACTTTCTGTGAAAAGGTGGTTCAAAAGAAAACAAAAGGAATCATCTAGTATAAGTTTCCTTAGGAAAATATTTATAATTAAAAAAAAATCAAGGAGAAATATTATTTTAAAAAAATTCAAGGGGTGAAACCAGAAAAGATAGTTACTGGTTGGTACACTAGTTCATACTATTGTTACGTAATTTGAATTAAAGCTATTGTTAAGAGGAGGAGGAGGAGGAGCCATTGTTTTCTAGTTTGAAAAAATTGATAGTACAGTTTTATAACCAAAAACTAAATATAATAAAGCCATTGTTTTTTTATTTAAGAAAACTAATGGAGCCGTTCTATTTATTTAGAAAGATTAATAATACATAAGCAAAATTTTTATTTTTTTATGAAATACATGAATAAAAAGAGAAGAAAAATGAAATTTATTTCCAGAAGAGGAAACACATCCCTGGACATCACCATCAACCAAATGATTTTCCAATAATCCAATGATATTAAATGTCGCCCTCATGCCAGAACACAGCAAGAAGAGGACACAAGGGGGAAAGTTCATCAGTTCAGTATACCTCCGATCAAAGGAGGTTAAATACACAGGTAACTGTATTACTTTAAAAAAAAAATTGCAATAGAGATTTCTGCATGTTGCCCCTTCACCCTTCAGCTTACATTCGAAATCGCAACAAATAAATGAAAATAAAGATATCCACTAAACTGATTCCAAAGTTCTAGAATAGCATATCAAAGGAGACTACAAAACCACGGATGTTTTTTTACCTCCCAAGAGGATAGATCTCGATTGAGTTCCCTAAAAATTTAGTTTTGACCTTGGAAGTGATATCATAAGTAAAATGCTCATTTTCAGCATGTGCGGCGCCTATTGGCGGATGATGACTAACCTGTGAGAAAAGATGTATTACAATGAGTTGAAAATTTGCTACCATATACGTAAATTCAACTTAAAGACCAAAGAAATGAAGGACAGGAAAGCAGTAGAGTTTGACAACTATCCTTCAAAGAAAAGGTTAAAAGATAAATCTCTAACTGCTAACATTTCACATGTATCTCACCTGTTCTGATATAAAAGTAAGGTCTCCATGATTTGTCATTTCATAAGTCTCACCGAGAATCGGATTAAACGGCTTCCATGTGCGTTGAAGGGCGTAGTATACAGATATGAAAAACGACGCTGCAATCACCACATCATCAGCCTCATACCACAAATGCATGGACAGAGTAAGTGAGTGAGTGAGAGAGGGAGAAGGAGAGGGAGAGAGTGATCATACCACTATACACCAAACGCATGTAGGGATCCTCGCATTCATCTGCAAGATCTAACAGGTGCGAGTACTCCATCAACTGTGACCATACAGTGCCATCAGTCTCTTCATAAAATTACATAGGATGAACGTTATAACAAGTAATAGCCTAATGAAGCAAACCTCTGCCATTTTCTGCAGCATTGACATTGGCTCGAAAATAAGTACAGGAAGTGTAACCATAGATGTAACATCAGATCCTACATAATTTTGCATCATCTTCCAATAACTGTCCCGATCCTGGAGAAAAGCAAGAAAACAACAAATGAATATAATCACATGCACATGTTTCTCTGATTTATTGTATGAGAATACTAAATCATTTTATTCCACCAAATACAAAAGGCATCTTCTTGCTACAGGAGGGTTCATTTAAGCATCAATGAAACTAGATATTGAGTTTCTAAAAGAATATCATTTCTATCTTACTATGTCAGACACGCACTGCATATAACTTTGCATGAGGAGCCATAGGATATAGCCAATAGAGCTTTGACTACATGCAAGCTAAACTGATCTAATATATTGTAGGCGGACTACAGTTCAAAATTACATTCAATTTTAAAACATCAAAGCCTTGCCCCTGATGGAAGATGTAGAGTTTCGGCTGGTGCAGCTGATATTTAAGATAATATTGAATATGAACATGCGCCCCTGTAAAGCTAATCAAGAATTGTAAACTATGCTAAACAGGTCTTGAGCTGATGTGTCTTTTATTATTTCCTTGCCAGCATCATGATGTTCCAAACTAATTTGAAGTCAGAACTCATCCTACAGATGCACAGAATTGCATGAACATATGCACTACAAAGCTGATTAGATGCACTGCTGTCCGGAACATGTTCCGGAAAGACCCAGTATCGTGTTTCAAATCCATCAACCGTATTCATTCGATTGAACCAGCTTCCTGCACTAACTTTATCTCGTCACCACACACAAAACACAGAAGAACAGCAGTGTACCTCTTGTTTCCATCTTCCTTTACTTGCTTCCTCTTCAGCATCTTCTGTGCCTCCTTCAGGATTGACGACTTCCAGTCCTTCATATGGCACTAAACTGCAGAAAAGAAAACCGAGGTAGCTTGTCAACAACCAATCAAAACCACGAAACTGTTAAAAGTGTCAGAAATATCCTCCGCCTGGCTTACCAAACATATTGACAAATGCAAAAAAGTGTGGTTCCCAGAACATATTCAATATTAATCCTGCCAGCTTGAGCATGACAGGTGCTTAGCACAACTAAAATTAACCCAAGCCCGCTCATCATTTCACAATCAAAATTCGAAACGCATCTCAAAGATATAAATCACGCTGATATGGATCCTTCATAAAGCTATATTATAATAAAATCATTGATAAATACTAGTAAAAAAATTGATTTCAATTCGAGCAAAACAAACAGATCATCAATAAATCCTGTTTACATCCAAGGCACTATACTAGAGCATAATTACATCGGGCGATGAATCGTTTGTGACCAAATCCAAATCCATGAGCAACATATATCAAGAACTGGAGAAAAAAAAAGAAGAAGAAGAACGGATCTGGATACCCGTTGACTGATCTGGTCATGGCGGTACCAAAATTGGACAAACTGGAAGCGATCGAAGCGAAGAAGCCACCACCGCTACCGCTACCGCTTTCGCTTTGTTTGGGATCATTAGGAGGAGCCATTTCTTTGGAAACCCTAGGAAACAGATGCCGAGCGACAACTAGAGAAAGAGAGAATTGATGATGACGACGGTGTTCGTTTGAGATTTGTTTTTATAAATTAAGAAATGATAAAGGAGGGGTGATAATAATAATAATAATAATAATAATGCACTACGGCTATTTGAATATTATTTATTATTAATACTTGAAGGGAACAGCGATAAAGAGCCCAGATGGAAAAGGATGCTTTGGCTGGCTAGTTGGCGCTTAATTGGTTTCAAGTCTAAAGAGATGAGAGATTTTTCCGAGCTGGAACGGAAAAAATATCTTTCATCATTTATAATTGAAATCCTCTTGGTAACACACTCGTTTATTCAGCGCGTGGGTTCTATAACACCAACTGATAAGCAAAACTCCAAAAAAGTCCCCTGCTAGTTATCTCGATTAAGCTACAAAACCAACTTTTATCTCAATTAGATCCCTATTAAACCTTATTTAATATAAAAGCAGCTATATCGGATAGATCCTTAATACTTTAGGGTTCAATGGATACAAAAACATATATTAAGGACTTAATCGAGATAAGGTTCATGGTTGGAGGACTCTCTTGAGGTTTTCCCTAGGATTAGAAAATCCAATTTCCAAATAGGCGGCTTTAACGGTGGACTTGAAAATGAACAGGTTGCGTGCCGGCTTGCCAGCATGGTTCCCTGGTCCCAGCACCCTTCACCGCGTTTAAAAACTTTTCATGAGTACGTGGGCCTCACTTTTTCCTCAGCTTTTGGTGGTGTTGTGGACACGTAAATGCACATGGTAGGCACGTGGACAGATTTTTTCACGTCCAGCATATGTACTCTTGATTGGAATGCATGATTGCTGCGGGAATATTCATTTCGCATGATTCAAAAATACAGTTATGGTGTCCATAATCCGTAAATTAATATCTTAGGGCTGTTTCTTTGATTTTTTAATTTTTTTTCTTGAAATAAAAGCCCTTGATATTTTATATAATTACATCCGCGCTATTGTATTTTATTTTTGAAAAAAAATCATGATATTTATTATTTTTCACGTTTGAGACCCATGATAAGTGGGTTTAAATCAATAACATGTAACAAGACTTGATTCAGTGAGGGATTGGATTGGGCATCAATAATAAGCCCAAAAGGGTTGTATTGGTCTTTTCTCACATGCAATAACATTAACGATCCAGCCTATACTACATGAAGAGGATTGCTTGTCGTGCTAGGCCTTGAGTTAGGTAAAATGACGATGAGCGCGTTATTGTTTACAGAGAATTAGCCAATTAGGGACTAGATCAAACGGCATATATAGAATATTTCCATTTTCGTTATGCTTGGATTCTACGTGTCAAGTCCAATTTGTTGTTATGGTAGTATTAGTCCACAAATTCAACACATATATTTGACCATGACTTGGTTTGCTAAATTTTGAATTGTCTAACCAGTGGTTAAAGGTTGCCCCCAGTAACGTTCATTTAAAATGGTTGGGCATTAACACTTGTACCTAATAGTTTGAAAGATGACACGAGAATATCAAGATTAGAAAAGACATTTCAATTTGAATTTCATGATATCAACTTTACTTATTCGAATAAGTAACATTTTTTAGACCTGATAAATAATAAGTAGAGTATAAATATTGTCAAATTTGATATAAAACTCGCTTGAACTGAACTTGCAATATAAAAATTCTTTTGACAAATTGGTTTCAATTTTCGAAGGTTTGCACATAAACCTTTCTAGGGAAAAAAAATTCTCTTAAGAAAAAAACCCCTCGTATTCTTGAAAGGTGTCAATTAAAATATTTTTTTTTTACCAGGAGGTGAATTGAGCGTTGAAATATATGTCCAAGAAATTTTGTCCCTTTTTTATGGGTTTTTTTAGTTTTTCTTTTAGATTTTTAAATTTAAAAAACATGGGCTTGTGAAGAAGGCTTGAGTTTGACGTGTGTGTATACGTGTCATGAGATATCTAGAGTATAAAGAGATACCTCTGCATGTTAGGATTAAAGGACTACGAGATAGGTCACTTCAAAGGCAATGTAAATAAATAACTTGTAAATAAAAGGAGCCAGACAATAATTTAAAGAAATTATAGATAGAGAATCAAGTACAATAATTTATCCTATTTCAATCGTATCTTGGTTTATATTTGATCCATAAGCTCCATTTAATATTTAGAATCCACTATCAATCAAAATTCAAGAGTACTCTCACTTTTTTATTATTTTAATTTGGTTCGATTTTTATTAAAAAAATAATCAAATTAAATTTTAAATAAAAAAACCGAAACTAGTTCAAACTGATCAGATCGGTTCGGTTTTTAGAACAAAAACCGGTACAAATCGGTTTGGCTCGGTTTTTTGATTTGGCTCGGTGTTTTTTTGTTTGGGTTCGGTTCGGTTCGGTTTTTTCGATTTTAAACTTATAAACCAAAGCCAAACTAGTCGTTTTTTTAAAAATTTTATTCAATTTTTTTTACGGTTTGATTTTTTGATTATTTTTTTTTTATTTTCTCAATTTCATCAATTTTTATTTTTTTTGTTTACCCTTAATCTCTTCCAAATTCAAGAGAAACCTAATACTTTTATCTTATTATTTATAATGAAATAATACTAAACACTCTCTTAAAAAAGTAGATAATATGAGTAGGCTCGCGCATTCACAACATCTTTTTTTGAACTACAATGTTTATTTTATAAAAACTAAAATCAATTAAAATAAATATCTATATTTTAACAATTTGAAATAAGAATAAAAAAAATATATCTCTTTAATAAAAATATACAATTCTAAGAGAAAGTTTTGATTAAAAAAATAATGAATGGGTAATCTTTATGTCAATATATTAAAAAAATATAAGAATAACAAATTTAATATATATACATATAAAATAATTTATAGTAAAAAAAACTAAAAAAGATATTTGATATGCATTCAATATTCAAGGTTCATGTACAATTATTCCGAAAGTAATTATTAATATTATGATAAAAGATATAAACATTATTTCAAAAATTGGATGATTGAATAATTATTTAAAAATCATTTTAATAAATTTATTTATAAAAAAAAATCTAATTGTAAAATGCAAGAGAAAAAAATAAAAATAAATTAAAGGGCTGGGAACATATAGGTTTGAAGTTTGGGCTTGCATGTCCGAGCTTGAAATTCCAAGCTTACCCGCCTGAATGTTAGTTTTTTTTTTTTTTTTTTTTAAAAACAAAGACAACACATTATCCATTATTTATTTATTTATTAAAGTGAACAAACAATGCATCGTCCATCTACAACCTTCCTGGTTATTAGAGATGGCTCTATTAATTAAGAAATCAAAACTCAAGCTCTTGGACTCTAACAACCTAAATTTTCACTCTTCATGAGCCTTCAAAACCTTGTTTTTAACAATGAAATACATTCTAATCAATTTAAAAATTCAAAATCAAATCAAATAAAAAAAATATTTAATTCTGATCTTTTTTTTTACATCATTAAATGTGAAAAACCACCTCATTTGAATTCTCTTTAAAAAACAAATATACAAAACATCAAAATTAAAGTTATTGGTAATCAAAATGAGGTCATCAAAGAGCTTTTTCTCTCTTTAATTCCTACAATGATTTTCTTTTTCATCTCTAAAGATCTAATAACTGAAATGCAATGATTTTCTTTCTCATTTCTAAAGATCTAATGACTTAAACGTAAAAAAATGATATTTTATGTGAAAATGAAAAATCTAAAAACAAAAGGAACCAAATATAAAAACTAAAAATGTAGGGACTAAAGTATGTTTTATGTATCCCTTGAGCAATATTTATGAGAAAAAGGTTTTAAATTTTTATTAATATCAATTTTAGTTATTGTTCTCTTGATTTTATTTTTTTACAATAATTAGAAAATAGGTTATATGAAATTGACCTGTCGTTTAGCTCCTGCACGATCTCCAGTCCAAGAACAATGAAAACATAACACGTGGGGAACAGATTGAAAAGAAAAGTTTGACGAATACATTGAAACAGATCAAAAATGACTTGCCATTTAAATCTAGCATGGTCTCTGACACACCGGACACAAGGAAAAAAAATTCGAGTGCAGTGAAAATAAAACTTGTGAGGACTAAATTGAAAGAAAAACAGTTAGATAATCAAATTGGAACATGTAAAAAATACGAGGGGCCTGGGATGGAAATCTGCCTAGCGAACATTGCTACTATCATGCAATCCAAAGAGAATAAAAAATCCGAGAATAACAAAAACACACCAAGGAGTTAGATGACCAAATAACAAATTTGAAGGACTTAAGGATAAATCTGCCTAGTAAACAATGCCGTGAATAATGAAACGTGAAAGTATGAAATATGAATAGAGAGAGCACAGTAAACAACCAATCCTTTTTTAGTTTATTTGTTAATGTTAATGTTAATAATTAATTAATTTTAATGTCAATGTTAATGTAGGATTCTTACAACTTAATCAGGAGTGGATTAGGTAATTGATGGATTTTAAATGCTAACTTGTTGCAACGAGGTGGGCAAAAAAATAATATGTTGACAAGCAAGGTGTCGTCTCGTTCAAAATATAGGAGTTGGTGAAACCGCTTACTAAGCGCCCTCATTACATGACCGTAATCGCTCCCTCCCTTTTCAATTCACACCCTCTTGAATCCTGCTTGCATTCTTTTAGCTAGTCATTTAGGTTGACTATCATCTCTAGTTTCTTCTACGACTTTTTCTTCTTCTTCTTCTTCTTTCAATGGAGAAAGAGCAATATCCAGTTCCTCCATCAGAGATCCAAACCAGGGTGAATTCAAGAAGAGGAGGAAACAACTCTATTATACACCCAGTAGAGATAGAAACACCTAATCATCAAGTGTCGCTGGCAATGGCATCATCGTCATCTCCAAGTCCAGTGCCGTATGGAAAAGATAGGCCTTCCAAGAAATGGTGGCCTTGGTTAATACCTGCTTTTGTGATTGCCAATGTTGTTATGTTTATTATCACTATGTATGTCAACAACTGTCCCAAGAACTATGTCTATTGTATTGCTCGGTTCTTGGGTAGGTTCTCTTTTCAGCCCTTCAAGGAGAACCCTCTTCTTGGTCCTTCATCCATTTCGTAAGTTCCTGTTTTATTTATTTATTTATTTTTGCGTGTGTGATAAGACTGCTTGCAGTCTACACGACTCATGGACTGGTAAGTTTAAAAATCGTTGAGATATAATAAAGTACTGGTTCTGATTGTACTTAATAAATATTGTTTCAGGCTACAGAAGATGGGGGCTCTAGATGTACAGAAAGTGGTTGACGGACATCAGGGATGGCGGCTCATCACCTGCAATTGGTTACATGGAGGGGTTTTTCATTTGTTGGCGAATATGCTATCTCTTCTGGTTATTGGCATTCGGCTCGAGCAGGAATTTGGGTTTGGTGTGTTCTTCTAACTTGATTTTTCATCATCATCATCATTATTAACATTTGCATTACTACTGCATTACTGTGCATAAATAGCATATATAGCAATTACAGATCTGAAAAATTACTGATTATCAAGTTTCAGCACCTGCTAAATTCTTTCAATATGATTTTGTGGACATTAAAAAAGATTGTAGTAGAATTAATTTTAAATCACCGTAAACGCTCTCAGGGAAACGATGTTGCTTATATGAGTAAAATGATTAAGAGTAAAAAACTTTCTGTAGTAATATTTGTGCTTGACAATTCCAAAGAGGGGAATTTGTCTTATTGGTGAGGATTATTAAAAACTTAAAATTTCAAATTATCTGAGTGAATAATTATTTTGAACAAGCACAGGATATTGGAAAATATGTTGAGTTTACAGCAATAAAAGACTATGGTTACTTTGGGAAGCATCATGATGCACATAGCTAGGCACATGCACAGTTCTGTTGACAATTTTGCTTTTCTTCCTCTTGATTAAAAAATGGATGTAGTGTGCTTAAAAGAATAGAACCAAAAAGGGTAGAGGGAGAAGTGAAAGGAGAGGGAACTATTAGCATATTTTGTTACATATTAAGTATTTTAATGCTAAAGCAGTGATTTGAAAAGGAGTGATTTTTGTTATTCTGTTCAATGCCTAAGGCCTAAAACTCGTGGAATGTTCAAATTGCTTTGTTGTTCATACCAGTATCATCTTTTTGAAATGATCGTTTGGTCTGGAGGTGTCTGATTCCCAAATTAGTTTCAAGATGTTTTTCATTTTGGACTTTAAGCTGGCAAATATTCTGTTTTCTGCATTATTGAGAGGTAACACTTGCAGCCCTGTACATGATGGCGTGCATTACCACTAAGTTTTAACTCCCTTTTTTAAGTTGTTCCTCCTTAATACCATTTTTGTTTGTCTGCATAGGAGTGTCCATATCTGAAACCATGCCTTTTTTCTTCCCCCTCCATTTGTCTTTTTTTCTTGTCGATATTGTTCTTCAATTGGGAAATATGCAAGTGGAAACTTTGATCTATAGGTATAAGTCTGATGTAGTCTAGGCTAACTGCCATGGACGTTGGCAATGCATATATGATACTTTTTGAGTGTATCACGATGTTTTCTGCTAGTTGAGAACCCTCAATATATGAAAAACAAGCTGTTCACAACAAACTTTTTTTCCATTATTATAAGTTAATATTGTTGGCTCATTTCTGTTTAATTGGTGGTTTACAGTAAAGGTTGGTTTGCTATATGTCATCTCTGGATTTGGTGGGAGTTTGCTATCGGCTCTTTTTATCCAATCGAATATCTCTGTTGGTGCTTCTGGTGCACTTTTTGGTTTACTTGGGGGCATGCTCTCTGAACTCATCACAAATTGGACTATATATGCTAATAAGGTA